>NW_020524357.1:0-72145 GCF_003368295.1 Carassius auratus
TGGCTGCACTGTCAGTTTAAAGAGCTCAAAATAACGGGGAGGTAAAAACAGAGTGCTCCCTTCGGAAGTTTTTTTTTCTAACAACAACAACCTCTGCTTGGCTTTCCCTTTTGCTTCCTGTTTCCACGAGCGCCTCGACTACTTGTTTCTTTTTTTCACCTCTCTTTGGTCCACGAGTCCCCTGTGCGGTCGTGACGTCACCGCACAGGCATGACGTGGGTCGGCTGAAGAGCAAAATGAATGAAAGAGAGCAAAACTTTTGTGTGTTGCCGTCTTCTAGTGAAGAGACCTTGGTGATATTTTATTCAGCAGCAAGGTCGAGTGAAAATCCTTACGCAGAAAAAAAATACATACGAGCTTGAATAATTTTGCGTAAATTCTCCCACACACATTGACAAGCGCGACCCACAGGTTGTTGCTGCTGCAGGACTGCGCTGAAATGTTGCTTGCACTCATGTAACACAATGCAGGGGATTTCCAGGGGGCCACAAGAGAGTGCTAGGGGGTCCGTGGAAATGTTTAGAAAAAAAAACCTGTACAAATGGTAAAAATCTATGATAAAAATTATATAAATAATTATTTACTTTTAATAAATCAAAATAAATATTAAAATATATATTAATTAGATTTGAGTAAGTGAGCGAATAAATATAAAACGAATACATCTAACTGTAAGCATTAAAAAAATATTTAATGCAACATAAAAGAAACAAAGTATTTTCCAAATATATTTTACAGATATTTATAATATATATATTTTCCCCCACAGTATACATTGGAACTTTACACAGAAAAACATACAGCTAAATTTAAAGGGTCATGATGTTTTTTAAAAGATCATTATTTTGTGTATCTGGTGTAACAGAACGTGTTGATATGCTTTAATGTTAAAAAAAAAAGTCAAATTCTGTACATATTAGTAGGTCCTCTATGCCCCGCCTCTCAAATGTGTTGTTTTCTACAAAGTCCCTCCTTCTGACAAGCGCAGTCTGCTCTGATTGGCCAACTGACCCAGTGCATTGTGACTGGCCGATTACTGCAAGCACTAGTCGTAAATGAAACGCCCCTTTCCATAATCGCAAGCTTCATCTTCTAAAATAAATGTAAAGACAGTTAATAATGTCCTTAGTTTTACCATCATTTCAAGCCTGAAAGAGTAATAGTCGCGTGACAGACACATGCTCATGATGCTCGTATGCGTTTGCAGTACACAAGCCAAGGATGGTTAAGACAGCTGACTCCAGTGTGACCCTCTCTCTCTCTCACACACACACACACACACACACATGCAAAACTCCGCATTTGAACAGTCAATAGCAAATACTTAAACTAATAAACAAAACATACAGTAGATGATTCAGAAGCGGCATCATTGTTGTAGCAAAGTCAGAATTACCTCCTCTCCTAGGTTCATGAAACGGTCATCCATCAAAATGCGTTGTTGTTCTGTTTTAAGTAATCTTAAAGATTCCTGCATGCATCTACTTTTGGAAGGCCAAATAAAGTGTTTTTGCTTTCACCTAGAAACACATAGCATCTCCCTGACATGACTGCTTCAACGCTAACTGTGTTACTGAAACCACGTCTTCTTTCTTTGCGTGAACATTTGGGCAGCATTACGCAAATATTTCCACATAGTGACACGTGTTTGAATGAGCCATTTTGGGGGGCGTGGCAGTTTTAACTTTGATAAAGTATATCTCTTTTGGTTTGAGACTTTAGTCTTTGCAGATTTACAGATCTTCTTTATGCACCAAAAACGTGTCACAGTCCAAAGAGAAAGGAAAATTGAAATGGCCTCATATGACCCCTTTAAATTTTAATCACTGAAAACTTCTGACTTAGTATAAAATCAAAATAATGTCAAGCATACATACTGCATAGGTAAAACAATAATACAGCAAGCATAAATCATCTTTTATTTGATGCGCTGGAAATCATATGTACAAAAAAGTTCCATCTAAATCCTGAATTATATATCATTTCAAAACGTAAAATCTATAATTCCACAGCCAGTGCTGACAATGTCACATTATAATGATTGTATAGTGTGACATTGTGCCCAAATGCGGCAGCGAGTCTTTGTACAAAGAAAATAATCTATTTCAGGAAGCTAGTCTTTCAGTGCTGCCACAATTCAACATCCAGTTTCCATGGCAACTGTTACTAGTGTGACAGGGTAGCCGTCACATGGATGCTGCAGAACCTTAAATTAACCACCGTCTTCATCAATCAGAACAGCTAAAATAGTTAAATTAATAATCGATTAATTGCCACGTAATTCAATGAAGGTGCAATCTTGAATCCCAAATGAAGCACACACGCAGTTTGATAGCATTTTATCGAACGCCATACTCATAGACCGGATGAAGAACTGATTATGTGGACAGGGTAATCTTTACATAGTTTGTGTTCTTATCATTTATAGATTCAACTAACTATTTTTTTTCCATTGACTTATATTAATCTTATATGAAGAAGTTTATATAGGTCATGTGTTAATGTATTGTGTGTATAGTGATATAATTATTTAAAATGATCACAATGACACTGACAGTTGTACCGAAAATGTATTTATTCAGCAAACTTTTCAAAACAACAGTATAACCTGTTAAAAGGCAATGTTCATCTGAGCCTGGCTGCCATAAAGTTCACACTTTTTGAAACAAACATTTACAGTCATATGTGCAAATGTATTACAATGTGCTGTGTTTGGTGTACTGTACTAAAACACCTCTCTCCTTCTGTCCTCTGGAAGATCTTTCAGACCTTGCAATTCCCTTAAACCCTGTGAAAAAAAAAACAGTTTTTTTAAGCATCACAATGAACTGAAAAAGTACAAGTAAGTACATTTTTATAATTTGTACCTCCAAAACCATGCGAATGTTGGCCTTTATCTTTGCTGCATCTTTGGTAAGGACCTCAGTATACCTGAAATTTTCAAGTAATGATGAATGTTTGAACATCGCACGGGAAAAATATTTAAAAAGGCATACATGCACATTTCAAAAAAATCAAAAACCAAAAGATAAAACCAAATCCTCTCTTACTCTGTTAGCTGATTAGTCTTCTTTTCTATGAACTTTAAAGCCTCTGCATGTGTGAATTCGACAAAGAATCCATACCCAACTGCCACATATATTTTTGATGCATCAGGTCTAAAAAGGAATGATTTCTTTATGAGTTTGCCCTTCATAAATGTTGAGACAGAGGCATTGACGCACAGTACACAAACAACAGACCTCCAATACTTACACGTGAGCCTGCACATAGAAATTGCAGCCAAGGTCAACCTCAGTTTTGAGTTCCTTGCTGTCAGTTTCCTAAAGATAAATAAAATACAGCAAAAGCAACATATTATAATACACATCATCACTCAATACAGAATCAGAGCAAGAAAACGACAGAGACGGGAAGTAACAAATTCAAACAGAGATTGGCAATGTTACATAGCAAAAATAAATAAATAAATGATTAAATAAATTAAAAAAGGACAGAGGTAAAATACCTGAATACTTTTAATTGTGTTCTGTAGCTGAAGGTATTGTGCTATTTTCTCATACATGGCATCTCTTTGCTCCAATACTTTCCTGTCAGAATTAAAACAGTAGAAGATCATTTTTATCCATCAGTTTTTATATATATTTGTCTCAATATATATATATATATATATAGAGAGAGAGAGAGAGAGAGAGAGAGAGAGAGAGAGTTTACATATACATATAACATTTCATATATGTTATGTTATACATTTCAAATGATACCTGGTTACAACGATAGATCATATTTAAAGAAATCATGGGATTACCATGGTTCAAACATGTAAACATGATTATAGCATTGCTATTTCAGGGTGTATCTTAGGCGATGATACTTACTGTAAGTCTATTTTCAATACTTCATTGATAAACGTCTCATACTGCAAGACTTTCGCCCCAGGAGTCATGATATCAGAAAAAAGATGGTTGCGATATTTATTTTATCTTAATCTGTTTCTAATATTAACGTGCATCAGAAATCGATTCAGCGACAAAAAGATTAGTGTTGACAAATTAATTAGTTTTAATAGAAAATGCTCGACTGTGTGAAGCTAACCTGCTTTCAATCTGTCACGTGGCTCTCCACTTGTTTACAAGATACACGGAAACGTCTTCGAGACCGGAAATTGCGTTAAACTAACTTGTTTTTTAAGGGAGAAATATATATATTTATACATATATAAATATATATAAATACAAGTCCATCATTCTAGTTAAAATAAAATAAAAACAAAACGTAAATATCTCACAGTTCAAAGTAGTGAAGGGAAGTGCGACTCATTTGCTATGAATAAGCTCTTTTAAACAATTCGTCTTAAAGAGCAAGTTAAAAACGTTTATTTTACGATATGACGTTACCCCCGACTCATATGTTCAAAACGTGAAATAAAACTGTTAATATGAAAAACATTATTACTTACTTTCAAACTATTTCTATTGCGTTAACGAGTTAAAACTGTCATGTTCAAAAGAGACTCGGTTCAGTGAGGACTCGATAAGCACGAATCGATTCAACGGATTCATTTAATAGATTCGAGTCAAGAATAGAAATTCGCTACAAGCTCAAAGGTCAAAAAAGCAGCTGTTCCATGTGGATAGGGCGCATGTTCATGCTGCAATGTGTCGCTACTGTCGTATAAAAGTGCAGTAGTTTTACCATAGTTTGACTTTTCTTCATTTTTTTTATTTTATTTGAATATTAATATAAATTTGTGTCAGATAGTTGTAGAGGATAGTTTTGGTGTAGGAAATGGCAGGTCCAGAGCTGCTGCTCGACTCTAGTATTCGCCTGTGGGTCGTTTTGCCCATAGTCTTTATCACATTCTTCGTCGGAGTTTTGCGGCATTACGTCACTCGATTGATTCATAACGACAAGAAAGTGGATCTGCAGCAGGTGTCCGACAGGTGAGATACTGTACATGCAGGTGTTTAACCAAAAACATGGTATCAGACTCACATATATAGACTACTGTAATTCTATAAAAAATACCATCGATAAAAATTCTAATTATATTCAATACATGATTGTAATAAAAATAATAATTAACCTAAAACGATACCTGTGTTTATCTTTATGAAGTTGTCTTGGCAGAATATAAATGAATGAAATGTTTTTTCTTAAAATCTTGTTTAATTATATTAATGCTACATTTTGCTTTAAAAAATATTGACAAATATACAAATGTTGTCAGTCTTTGTAAAGTTGTTCTGGCAAAATTAAAAGTTTTGATTGCAGATTAAACAATATTTTCAGTATTGGTTAGAAATACTGTATGCAAGTATGTATTCTGGATATCAGGGAATAAACAGGTATAATGAATTATGCAATATCCATTTTAATTCAAAAGAAGACATTTCCTAAATTCTGAAAGCCCAAAATATGTTCATTAGCTTTTTTTTTTATTTGCCCCAATTACAAAATATGAAAATAAAAACAATACGTTTGTTTTATTTCTTGCAAGAATATTAAATACTAGGCAAGTTCTTAAGATTATAATTATTTAGAACTTCAGGAAAAAAATTTAAGGAAGGAAGGCTTTATAATAATCTCATTGGAACTGTTGCAGTTTATACATAATCGTTGCAAGTTATTTTGTTAATAAATATCCATTTATCCATTTTAATTCATTTAAAATCACAGCCAGGTGTTGCTGCGCAGCCGCATCCTGAGAGAAAATGGAAAATATCTTCCCAAACAGGTATTAATTACTTTATGAATAACAGTTCCCAGTATATTTTCATGGAATAAACATATAAAACTCAGTTTCTCTCAATGATCAATAATGCTGTTCCATTTCAGTCATTTGCCATGCGAAAACACTATTTCAACAACCCTGAGACTGGATTCTTTAAGAAGGTCAAAAGAAAGGTGGTACCCAAAAACCCCATGACTGGTAAGTGCTACTTTAACATATGGCTTCCTGTGCTTCATCATAACATCGTGCATCTTCTGTCCCAGACACCAGCATGTTGACGGACATGATGAAAGGGAACCTGACCAATGTGCTGCCAATGATTCTGATTGGAGGATGGATCAACTGGGCCTTTTCTGGCTTTGTCACAAGTAAGAGCATTTGTTATCTGTCAGAATTAGAGGAATAGTTCATGTAGAGTTTGTTTCTTCTTGGGAACAGATTTGGAGAGTGAATGGGTGCCATCGGAATGAGTGTCCAAACAGCTGATAAAAACATCACAAGCAGGCCGAACTGACAACTCCAGTCCCTCAAATAGTAATGTCTTGTGAAAAAGCTTCATGTTTGTACCATTTGCATCTTTAAACCATTGCTGTAGTCCATAATCTACAGTAACGCTTCCTTGGGTGAAGAAAATTCATGCTCATTGTGGAAAAGTGGTATTATGGATAGAAAACTTATTTTAGCTGAAAGTCAATGATTTAAAGTTAAAAACTTCTTAATGATTAATTTGTTTCTTGCAAAAGCACAGCTTTTTGTTTTGATGGACTAGAGAAGGTTACTGTGATGTCTTTAACAGCTGTTTGGACTCTCATTCTGACGGCACCCATTCACTGCAGACGATCCATTGGTGAGCAAGTGATGAAAGGATACAATTCTCCAAATCTGTTCCCATGAAGGAACACACTCATCTACATCTTGGAAGGCCTCAGGGTGAGTAAATGTTCAGCAAATGTAAATTTTTGGGAGAGCAACTCCCTTAAAACTATAAACTAGAAAAAGGATCTATTGAGCCTGTGTGAATGTGGTTTTCTTTCTAAAACAATTATTTGTAAGTGTGATTAAATTCAGGGGTGTAGGTAGCATCTGAAATGTGAAGGGAGACATTCTAAACCTTAACAGCCGGCTCATGAATTTTAATTGGGTGATGTAACGTTTGGCCAGTACATTCATAACTCATTTTCTGAAAGGCAGACGTGGGTAAGTGGGCTCCCACCGTAGTAGGATTACCACTTACGTGTTTGTTCAGTCCACTGCTGATGCAAGGCTTCTGTTCTCTCTTAAAGCAGCTACTTTAGCTTTTTCTCTGTGTTACAAATCAAAAATACAATGACTTTTAAAGGATGACTTTAAAATGGCAAAAGTTGTAGTGGCTGCTGTTTATCTAAGTGAATCTCAAGTGAACGTTATCTGAAAAAATTCTACTTGCAAGAGTTTAAAATTTAAATGAATTGTTACCAAAGTCGTTTTTTCTGTGCTGCTTGTTTCCCCTTCAGCTAAAGTTCCCTTTCCTCTGACTCTGAGATTCAAGCCTATGTTACAGAGAGGAATTGAGCTGATCTCTCTAGATGCATCCTGGTACAGTATTCACATGTGATGTGTTTTATTTGTTGCCAGAAGCTGAAACTGAATAAAATCTGAATGTATTACTCGTATAGGGTCAGTTCAGCATCATGGTATTTTCTCAATGTGTTTGGCCTCAGAAGCATGTACACCCTCATTCTTGGACAAGACAATGGTTAGTTGTTTTTGTTTCTGATATTTAGACCTTTTTATGACTGATTATTTTATTTTAATATAATGAAATGAGTCAGATAATTTATTGAATATTGATAGATTTAATTAATATACAATTACCTAATGTGTTGTATTGTATTTAAAGCTATTAAAATTGACAAATGTGAAACTGAGATTTTCTCAGCTATTTAAAGCAAAAGTTTGTTTTATTATTGTTTTGTTTTCAGCTGCAGATCAATCAAGAATTATGCAGGATCAAATGACGGGAGCCGCTATGGCGATGCCTCCTGATCCTAATAAAGCATTTAAGGCGAGTAGAACATCATTTGCATAAATTAAACCATTTCTATGTGACGTGAATCATTCTCAGTGTATGCATTTATTCTGGGACAAACCTGCACATCTAAGAAAAACACATGCCAGCAGTTATTTGTGTTTAACACAAAATTTAGTTGAAGTCAATTTTTCTTGGGAATTCAGCGCCTACAGCCCCAGTGGACAGATGATGCATGCCCCAGCAGTGCCAATGTGGAAACGTGGTTGTTTTAATTTCATAATACATAATTACGAAACCTTAACCGTTGCCGTTTTGAAGCTCACATAATTACAGGACTATGAAAACATTATATTTCTTGAGGAATGCAGATTCAGTGTTGGTTGAGTTAATATAGTCCTCAAACTGGAATAATGATATACTTGGAGAGAGAGATAATGTGGTCATCATTTACTGACCCTCATGCTCTTGTTGTAAACACATATGGCTTTCTTTCTCCTGCAGAACACAAAAGGAGGTGTTTAGCAAAATGTTCACACTCTGCTCAGATGTGTAAAGCTGTGCAATGCTCTAAATGTATTTATTCGCGTTGTTTCAGAGCGAGTGGGAAGCTCTGGAGATTGTGGAGCACAGATGGGCCCTTGAGAACGTAGAGGAGGAACTCATGTGTCAGGATCTGAACTTCAGAGGACTCTTTAGTTAAGAACTACAGTAAAAACATCCCTGTTTTGACGAGATGTGGTTCTTAACACACGACTAATAGACTTCAGTGATCCTGATAGTGTTTCGTTTGTCCTGCAAAGCATCTACAATTTGTTTTTGTGAACTGTGAGTGTTGCACATGAACATTTAATTTCTTGTAAAACTGTGTAGATCTACATTTTACCAGAGATGTTCGTATTCAGAATTTCTCATGTCTTAATTGTCTGTTTACGTGTGAAGTGATGCCTTGAAATATATTTTTGGGTTAGCCGTTTCTAAAGTGTTCTTAAAATGTCAGTTTAGTTTTCATCTTTGATTTAAACGGTCTCTATCCGGCAGATTTCTTCTAGTGTGGTTTGTAATTATTATAACAAGTTCTTTATTTACAAGCCATTATTTCAGTCAGAGAGATATTATAACAGCAAATTGAATGTCAAACTGATACTATTTTGGTAACTGTACAAGAGATATTTAATAAACATTATATGGAACCCTAAGGTGAGGAGGAAATCAGTTTGTACTCGTGTCTTTGATTGAATCAGACGAGAGGAAATGGTTGGTTTGGATAATTTTTGTGAATCACTCAGAGGTGAGTCATATGTACTCTTGAGTAAACACTTACAAAGCTCCAAGATCTAGATTGAAAATACTACATACTCAATATTCAAAACTCCAAAGCTTTTATTTGATAACTTATAATGTGTAATTTCTATACAAAAGATGCCCCCACAATGAAAAAAAATCACAAATATTAGAAATTTGGTGTGTTATACTGTGAAATGGGCTTTAGAAATCTGCGTAGCATTGACAGAAATAGACTATTTCTCAAACCAATTGAGTTGCTGTAATATTTCAGTTATTTACAGTTGACCATCTGATGGATTTCACTGAAATAATACAAGCATGATTGCAGGCCACACAGTAGCTCTGATAAACATGCTGCATTTAAGAAATTAGGCTGTACTGTCTGTGGCTTTCTGAAGCTGTTGATTCCAGCACTAGTAAAAGATCTCAGAAATAAATACTAGAATGAAGCCATTTAATTCCTGTAAAATAGTAAAAACTGAAGCTCTTTTTAAATGGATCATTGCATTCATTAAACCTTGTACAAAATGGAAGACTGCAGATGAGAAATAGATGAGTTCAAGCATTTGAGGAGCTGTTTTAGAAACAAACGGTCTATTTGTAAAGCAGATTACGAGAAATTTCAGCATCACAGGTTCGTAAATCTCACAAATGCAGTCAAGAACACAACGGGTCATTTTTAATTGACAAATTCTATCATTTTCATACTAGCAGAATTTTGGAATGCTAAATTGTGATGAAAATGTCAAAATGCTTCTTTTTCTAATGTAATAGAAAATAAATAATTCCATATTGTTTCCTTTGTTTTTGATGTCTTTTGTTCTGGGCAGGTTTTGTGAGATTCACCTGTGTTATATTAGAACATACTGAAGGTATACAGTGACATTTATATAAATGTCATTAGAGTGCGAGTGCGATAAACTCTGTCCATTAAAATCCAAGGATTGCAATAAAGCACTTCACTTAATGGGAAGTGCAATTGAAAAAGCATTTTCTAGAAGATCTTTACACAGCGGGCCAAATTAATTACAACACTGAGCAGCTGAGAAATGTTAATATGCAGTCAGAATAAACCGAGGGGAGTAGATTTCCCGTTGCCAAAGGAGCTACGCCTCCTTTTATTCAGAGGAAAAACCATGTAAATGGAAGCCAAATGTGTCCGATCTAACCTCGACTTTATAGTCAGCATTTATTCATATCAAAAGATGTGTATACAATTATATATTCAATCTATAATTAACAAAATAAAATGAAAGCTCCCACATTCCCAGCATCTGATCCAAATGATCAAAGATAATACAACATTTATGACGATACAAAAATACTGTACAGAGGTGCTTTAAAAATCATCCCGAAAAGAGCTCTATCCAGAAAGCACTTTGCTGAAATATTCTTATCGAGTTTGTTATAAACTGCACGCAATTAGTCAAAAAGAATATTTATATCTTGCTGTGCATTTCCTTTTTAATGAAGATAAAAAAGCTAATTCTCACTGGAAAACAGGCCTCCATTTGTGTCCCGCAACAGAGTGGCTTTTCCAAATCTCATGAGAGACGGAAAAAACAACCCATCACAAGAAAGAAAATAAAAATGGAAGACCTTTAGAATTATAATCTCTCACTCCACATTAGCATCTATCAATTCCGAAAATAAATAGTTCACGAGTGAGTGGACAGAAAGCTGTATCTCATTTACCTCCACCTATTTTTCCACCCACACCTTTTGACAAGATCTCAGAAATCTGAAGCACATGACAATCCCTGATATGAGAAAGCCCAACCGTCCCTGCTGAAAGCGCCCATGATGAACGTCGCTGCTGGAATAAACGGATTCATGATGCCAAACAGTGCAGCTGAAGGTTGTACGTTCAGATCAAACATCACCACAGTAAACAGCAGCTGAGCTAGCTCAGAAAAGCAAGCTTAGGAAAAAATAAAGAACACGTCGGTGACGATGAACTGTGGTGCAAACCTCATTCTCCGAATTCTCATCGTCACTGAAGCACGCCGCAGACAAATCAGTGCATGATCTCTGAATCCAACGATACCAGCCTAACCCGTTTCCTTGAGTTTGTCATACAGATAAAAAAACAACACATAAATCTACATTCCCACCCCATGATGCTCGTGCACCAGCCTGAGAGAGGTGCCCCTGCCTTGCACTTCCTGTCGGAGTCAGAGCAGAGGCGAAGCTTCAAGTTTCTGTTGATTATGAAGTTGAGAGGGAGAAAGAATGAAGTGGATAGAAATCAGTCCGTCTCCATGCTGACACAGGAAGAGGCTCCATCCATGCCATCTTGGGTCTGGGATGAGACGTGGTTCTCGGGCTGGCTGGAGGAGGGGACGGGTGGAGGGACGGTGGGCTGGCGGATCTTGTCTTGGCGCTGGTAGAACAGAAGGTAGACGGCGCTGGTCTACAGGAATAGACGGAGAGTAAACATTACAGACCTATTGTATTTAAACACCATTCAAAAGTTTGGCTTTAGCATGTTTTTTTATGTTTTTGAAAAGTATATCATGATTACCAAGGCTGCATTTATTTGATCAAATAAAATAAAAAATGTTTTATTATTAAATATTATTAAAATTTCAAATCACTGTTTTCTATTCAAATATATTTAAAAAAATAATTTATTCTTGTAATATTTTCAGCATCATTACTCCAGTCTTCAGTGTCACATGATCTTTCATAAATCATTCTTAAAAACAATTCTTATTAATATGAATTGGATGAATAGAAACAGTTTGTAACATTATAAATGTCTTACCTATCACTTTTAATAAATTGAATGCATCGTTGTGGAGTAAAAATACCCCATATTGTGCTTATTAAATAGTTTGACTTGTTTATAAGGTAAAATAATGTGTAGCCTGATAGCACTGTAAGTCACTTGAGATAAATGTGTCTACTAAATGCATAAATGTAAATGTTTAGATGTACTTTTGTAAATCTACTTAAGCACTATATAGTCAACTTATGAATTGTATTTTCAATGATATTATAGCCAACTCTTAAATTACGCCCTGACATCACATGATCTCAATCTGGCAACCACCATGAGTTCATGTAGAGTAAATCAACTCTACTCTACTGTTATGACCATTTCTTGTGGATATCATTTTAAACAGACCAGTTTTTTTGACACATGTGGCCCGGTCATTTCAGAGGATAAGAAAGTTATTGTATTTTGAGGAAAAACAAACATTTCATTTAAGAAGAACGTGCACTGGTGAGTCATACGCGGCAAGACCTAGGAAATGTAATAAAAACACATAATACGTCTATTTTGATTTCATGTTGATAATGCAAACCACAGAAAGGTGCATTCATCTCACCACTATTTGTTCCTCCCTTGCATAGGTCACCTTGCTGTCGTCAAAGTAATACCACTGACCATTGTCCTTGTTCTGGGCGTAACTGGTATCTAGAAGGGGGAAAAAGGAAAATGATTGTGCAATGTTTTTGTCACTAATCAAATGAGCATGCTGTTTAATGAAGGCTAAGAAACTGATGCATACAGTGTCCATCCCGGAGTCCGCCGAAGTGGTTGGACACAGAGATCAGGTCATATCTACAGGGAGGTTCAGTACTGTTCACGGTCTTCTTTAGGAGGAAACCTGAGAAGTCCAGATCCCTGCAGTCAGAGAGAGAGAGAGATGCTTTTCACCAGAGCAATAACAACATTTGAAACACATGAAAATCTAATAGAAAATGTAAAAATATAAAAGTTGCTCATCAATTTAAATATTTTAAGGATGTGAACGAACATTTATGACCCCATCACCATCACATCAAAAATAAAAGCATTTATAATTGCACAATACCTTTCAAAAAGATGTTTTCCTTCTTTTTTGAAAGACATTACTAATTTTATTCAGCAACGACACAAAAAACTGTTCCCAAATTACAGTAAAGATATTAAAATATTATAAAAGACCTCCTTTTCAAATAACTGCTGTTATATTTAATTTTCTATTTATTAAAAATTCTTGAAAAACTGTATCGTGGTATCCACAAAAATATTAAATTACACAACTGTTTTCAATAATAATCAGAAATGTTTCTTAAGCAGCAAATCAGCATATTAGACTGATTTCTGAAGGATCATGTGACACTGAAGACTGGAAATTCAGCTTTGATCACACACAAATTAAATGTTTTATATATTCAAATAGAAAACATTATATTAAATTGTAAGTATATTTCACTATATTACTGTTTTGCTTTACATTTGATAACATAAATATAACCTTGGTGAGCAAAATTTACTTCTTTCAAAAACATGTAAAAATGTTACCAACCCACATTTTTGAATCCTAGTGTATGTATGTCTTCATCTTACCGCAGGGGGAACTCCACGATGGTATCCAGTTTCTCTCGAGAGTATTTTGTGTAGGAGAAGCGCTTTAAATGGATGATGAGAACCTCAGGCAAAGACCACAGATCCAATTTCTTAGTAGCAAGCTGATGCTTTTTACATGTTGGACAATACCTACAGACCATATGAACAAACACCGAGTTATGTGTGCGGAGGAAGCAATCAGGCTCTTTAAATACAACAGTAATCATGAAACAGATGGTTATAGGTTTCTCTTTCTTCATGGTCATGAATAAAAAGAGTAGAATCTGTTATAGGTTTAAGTAGTAGATTACCAGGGGTTTTCCTCTTCCAGTGTTTCTACTGTGGTAAAGAGATCTATACATTCCTGCAGCTGCACTGTGATCTGCTGGTGAGGGACGTCCATGCTCTGATGCTTTATATATTTCTGCATACACATAAAAAACACGTTTGCAACAGAAATGCTGCAGTTTGCATAGCTCGAAAAAGACTCAAGGTTAGGTTTTGTAACAAAAGATGACAGAAATAATGGATTTTGATATGCATTCAATTAAAATTTATCAAATAAATACTGCATTTAAGCATATTTTGCACATTAAAAAGCTTTTAAAAAAATCACTGTGATAGCAGACCAGTGGTTCCTGTTTTTGTACATTTTAAAAGCATGTGTGTTTATATTTATGTACATGATAAACTCTGGTGCTGCGTTGGGTTGAGAGCCACGGTTTAAAAAAATACACCTGACAAAGAAAAGATGCAGCGCTGGTTTAAAACACTTGATATTTAGTAACATTTTTTATTTTACTGCACTGACATTATCGGATGAGAACAAAACTTTCACTGAATTTAAGCAGAATAATGAAAATATTGTCTTCTGTACAGCTGAATTGAATTAGTCTCATAATACAGTGCACCAATGATACTGTTATTTAACTGAACTGACACGATCTGGAAAATGACAGTAAGCCTTCTGAAGAGCTTCTTATAGCTAAATTGAACTTGTTTCACAATTGAGCTGCTTTACACCGTTACTGATCTGAATCAACACTGAACTGACCACACCTGAATAATGAATAATACAGTCTTTCTAAAAAAGCTTTACAGCAGGATTTGCATATTATCAATTCTGTTATTTTCCCTTGCTTTATGAAGTTGCTTTGAAACAATCTGTATTTTATAAAGCTCTACATAAGCGAAGGTGACCTAAATTGACTGCGGTTATGCAATACAGACGCATCACTGCATTAGGAGTAATACTTGACACAAAACTTCTAATGGAATAGACTGGATTGAGACTTATATGAGAGATTGCAATAATAGACAAAAAGCATTTTTAAGGATCAAAGAGTTCATTAGCAATCTTACCTCGGCTTCATTCTCATTGTAGTACTTCTTCTTCATGTCAGGGTCCCAGTCGATGGCGATGTATGGCTGAGCTAAACAGAAACAGTGAGTCACGCCATTAAGAGCAGGAACATTTCTACTTACGAACACTCAGAGTTAAAAGATACCATGTCTATGAAAAGATGCGAATTGAGCAGCTGGAGAGATAAAAGACACGCAATCTCAATTTGTTATGACCCTCACTTGTGCGCACATGACCCTGAAGTTGTACAAAGCATCAGAAGTGTCTGTAATAAACTGAGTTTCTCATTAGTATGTACTCACAGCTGAAGGAGAAGCCACCGTCCACCTCTCCCATCCCTCGCTCCGTGGTGCCATTAGAGTTCACCGCCTGAATGGTAAAGAGGGCTTTTTTCTGCTTCTCAGTGTAGCGCCGTCTTCCCGGAAGCTTCTTGTTTGCCTGAGCACAAGATGCGGCCTCCTCTTCTTCTTCCTCCTCGTCATCTTCGTCCTCTTCCTCCTTTGCCAAAGGCTCCACACCAGTACTTTGGTCCCCGTCGGTGGCATCTTGGGAGTTGGTGTCAGTGCTGCCGCATGCTGATTGGCCCTCCTCTGTACTGCTGCCCCGGTCCGGTTCGCTGCTCGACTCCTCCTCCTCAGCTCTCTCCTCCCCGTCGCTGCTCGGGCTGGCTTCTGATTGGCAGTTGTTCTGCTCTTCAGCATGGCCGCTTTCTTGAGTCTCCTCCTCTTTCTTGGATGGCCCTGCCTCCTCAGAGTCTTCCTCACCCTCATCTGTTCAGAAATGAACCATTGGTTGTACACACAATTATGGGGTCATTTCAAGATTTTGAAAGAAGTCTCTTATACTCATCAAAACTGCATCTATTTGATAAAAAAAGTAAAATAACAGTTATGTGAAATATTATTACACTTTAAAATAACAGTTTTTATTTAAACATATCTAAAAATGTAATTTATTCCTGTGAATTTTCAGCATCATTAGAAATGATTCTAATATGCTGATCTGCTATTCAAGAAACATTTTGTTAAGAAACTTTAAAAATTAATATTTTAGTGGAAACTGGTATGTTTATGGAAATTCTTTGATGAATAGAAAATAAAAAAGAACAGCATTTATTTGAAATAGAAATACTTTGTAAAATTCTAAATGGCTTTACCGTCACTTTTAGTGAATTTAATGCATCTTTGCAGAATAAAAGTATACATTTCCTTGATTCATACCATCACTAACTCCATTGGTTTGAGCCTTGTACAAATCTTCCTCATCTTCTTCTTCCTCCTCCTCTACTTCTTCTGAAGGGTCAAGGGGACGGACATATCGCCTGTGCAGGACACAATTATGACACATATGAATGGCAATCCAACTTTTAGCCATAAAAAAAAAAACTGATCATGACACATTTATGCACCCAAAAACCAGTGACCCTGAAATACAAATGCACAATAACAACATATTGAAGCAGTTAGTTACCAGATTTATACAAAGAAACTAATAATTCAATGCATCTACTGGCAATACAATATGTACAAATTGTTTTAATAATCAATACAATGCAGTAAAAAATGCATAAATAAAGGAAAAATACAAAGCATCTGTGTTCTGTATAATTTATGAATTTTGTTTCCAGGACTAATGGCATACATAGCAGCTAACAATTTTATAACCATATTAATATGACTATTTTGGTTTTATTGTAGAAATTATATCATAATGGTCATTGTATGCGTTAACCTTTTATAACTAAAAAATGTACAACGTATTAAAAACGAAACAATCCCAATATTTAATGAAAACTAGCTTGTTACAAACATGCATGACTGATTAGACTTACGCCAGTCTTTTGAGGATGAGCTGGTAGAGATCTTCCCGTGTGCACTGGGTGCGTGGCACAGACATCAGCAGCGGGTGACCGAACAGGGAGGTACCATAGTTGTTGCTTCCAGAGCCGTAATCTCTGTAATGGGAGCGTTCACGCATATAGATGGCCATAACCACCTCCTCACCATCCTTATCCACACAACCACTGCTCAGCTGATACCTGCGTCAACACATCACAAAACACATTTAGACTCAGCCGTTTGTCTCAAGATGCAGCTTTGATACATATTGTTCTCTTTTCTTAAAAGATGGTCTTGTAGCCCATTCTAGTCTTGTGCAGATCGACAATCTTGTCTCTCACATCATTTGGTAGCTCTTTGGGTCTTTCCCAATGGTGTGGTATTGTACAAGGATTGTGTGGACAGGTGTCTTATACACCTAACGAGCTGACATTAGGAGTAACTTCTTAAAGTAGATCAATGCTTAATTCACTTACTGAAATGCAAATACATTTCTAACCTTTATATGATGTGTTTTTTCAGGATTTTTTGGTTGGTATTCTGTCTCTATCTTTTAAAATAAACCTACCATAAAAATTACAGACCTTTCATTTCTTTGTAAGTGAGGAAACTTACACAATCAGCAGGGGATCAAATACATATTTCCCCCACTATGAATTATATTTTGAAAATAAACTGCATTATATGAAAAGAAATAAGAAAATCTTAAAGGCTTGAAAAAGTCAGACACTAACAATAACTGAAAAAAAAGAATATGTATATATAATTTTATACAAATATATATCATATCATAAATTACATTTATTATATAATATACAATATTTAAAGCTAAAGGCTTGGAAAACAATTAAAAAAAATATATAGATGGATTTTTATATAAATATACAATATTTAAAACTTAATGAACCAGGCTTTATAAAACCTGTATATTTGTGTGTTGGCATGTCTGTACGTTTAAAGCCGTTTACTCAGATTAGTTCTATCTTACACAAATATATCATCCCGGTCCAATATACAGCTTAAGGATTCGTCAGTCTGGTAAATCCTATAGAAGCGGTGATTGAAAACATCAGCCACAGCCATCTGTGAAGAGCAGATCATTTATTAGCCCAGAACAAATACAGCCTTTATCAGTAGTAAATCAAACTTATAATGGATACAAGGTCACAGCATCAACCAAACCAAGATTATAGCCAAAAGCCACTTGTAAACACAACTTGCCAGTGTTTTAGTAGTTAAAATGCTTGTTCGAACCTGGTTGGGAGGGACTCCTGTTGCCTGAGAGAGGGCAGTGCACAGGTCAATCACTCGGCCAGCTTTAGGTACAATCAGACGATACTGCAGAGGGAAGACAGACACAATTATCAGTCATCATGACGAATAAAACTCACAGTAAAGCACTGGTTTTACTGAATCCTTATTAAACTCTGTTCAACAGACTACTTGGCCCTAAGCAAAACTGGTTCTGATGACATCATCACACACCAGCAGCTGGCTTCCTGTTTACAAACCTGCAGTGCTACATCATTCACATCTGCCAAACTCATAGCATGGACTCGCTCATAATAAACATATATGTCATGCTGCACATATGCTGCTTTTCCTGCCAGAAGTGATGGAGCATTTTGGTATTTTATTTTTTATTTTTTTATTTTTTTAAGTATATGACTTAACTTCTTAAAGTGGATCAATACTTAATTCACTTACTGAAATGCAAATCAATTTCTAACCTTTATATGATGTGTCTTTTCTGGATTTTTTGGTTGGTATTCGGTCTTTATCTGTTTAAATAAACCTATCATAAAAATTACAGACCTTTCATTTCTTTATAACGGGGAACAGCAGGGGATCAAATAAATATTTCCCCCCCTATGAATTATATTTTGAAAATAAACTGTATTATATGAAAAGAAATCAAAAAATAATAAACATGTATGTCATGCTGCACATTTGCTGCTTTTCCTGCCAAAAGTGACGGAGCATTTTGGTATTTTTTATTTATTTTTCATTTTTTTTAAGTATATGACTTGATACAAACCTGGGTGGGTTTGGCCATGGGATCCAGCGATACATAGAACACCTCCATGACCCTCTCCTTACTAACAGGTAAGGGCACGCTCAAGTAGCAGAAGGGGTCGAAGGTCACAGAGACCTTGTTGCATTCGGGGCACACCAGCGTCGACTTAAACAACCCGTGGAATGTGTCGACGATGACCGAATCGTTCCGCCGCAAATGGTTGCGCCATGCTTCCTCAGCAACTTCCTGCAATACACAAATAGAAATGTGATTCCCATAGCAACACTTTGTTTTGATGTGGAGTTATAAACATTGTTACACTTAAAAGGTTGACCAATAGTGGATTTAACAGAGACTAAAGCTGGAAAAACTGGTAAAAAAAAGATAAAACAAAATAGTAATAAGCTTATTTATTATTATTATTATATGATGAATGAAAATTTTAAAAATGAAAAAGAACAAAATGTATTCAAAATAGAATTTTTTTGTAACAATATACACCACCAATCAAAAGTAAAAAAAAAAAAAAAAAAGTTTTTGTGCCAAAAAAAAGTTTTAATCCAACAATCCTGAAAACACTTACACAATTACTAATACTGACTAATTAACTTATTAACCATGGAAATGTAATTATGAAATAATAAAAATGTATTATTCCATAAAATAAAATAGTAAAAAATTAATTACTTTTATTTTCACATTTACTCTGTTTGGTTGTAAACAAGAGTGACAACAGCATTTAATAAATGAACTATCGATAAAGTGACACACGTGACACTGATAAATATGGTGTGTACTAGTGTGTGTGTGTGTGTAAAAGGTACCTGGTCAGGTCTTCCATCAGCATCCCTGAGTTCAATATACTCCTTCTTTTTGACCCTGTTGAGGTCTTCATGTAGACCGTCCAACAGGAAAGACAGCAGCTCCTGAGAGTCGTGTTGCTGGTAGCCCAGAAACTGTGATGCAAAGTGGCCAACCTTGGTCTGCAAAGACACACACACACAATGCTGCTTAATTTCTGTACTATTAATGGAGCAAAACTATTATGAATATTAGAATTCGAACCAGATTTGAAATGGACCAATTGATTTCAGCTCCACTGGTGTGGTTTTGCGCTACAAAATGGCAATGCATAGTGATGATCACTACAACTACGTTACCTTAAATACCCGAGGAACCACAGAATAGTGCCTGCCTGACCACATCTGTTTGATAACATCTGCGTAGGCTTCAGCAATTTCTCCCTTCATGCCCAGAGGGTTGGTGAAGTTCAGCTCCTCCAGATACGAGTTCCTCAGAAAATACTCAGTCAGTGGTGGCGTGTTACTCAGACACTGTGGGGGAAATGCACAATTCATTTCAAGAAAAGCCTTTTGTAGAAGTTATGTGACTGAGTGTTCAACAATCCATGACCTCTGACCTGTAAAGCCGAGTTCATGAAGCAGGTGTTGCCTAGGTTTGTGAGGCCACACACTCCAGGAGGCCCTCGATACGAGTCCTCGTCAGCAGAGTTCCGCCTAGAGACACAAAATTCCATATCAGTTCCAAATATCCAATAAAAGTGACTTTCAGAGCTCAGTGAGCTGCCCATCTAAACAGCATTTTTGGGCTAAGAAACTTACAGTGACTTACTAGTAGGTTTATAATGTTAGTAAAACCTTTTGCTGCACAACCAGTTATAATTTATATTCATACAACTATTTTCAATTTTTCTCTATTTGACAGTTAAAATGAGACATTTAGGGATAGGTTATCATTAAGAATTCAGTGTAACCGGCATTTGTTATTTTTTTAGCACTTTTGCAAACCATTCTTTTAAACCATATAATCCAGGACTATAAAATATATTATATTAATGTAAACTATAACACTGGCCAGCATGCATACAGTACAGTCACGTACAGCAATATTCACTATATACAAAACTTCACTGCATTATTACATTGTCACAAAGAAAACAAACAGCATGGGTAATTGTAATTCTATTACAGAACAAAATATATATTTATTATCGTCCAGCTCTATATAAAATGTTGGAAATATAAGTACATGCAAATTCATCTGCATAAATATAGTACACTCATGTAATGTGATGCATACTATACTTTTATTGTCACCAAATGTCACAAAACAACATTATTTCCCTAATCTGCTAAATGGGACTAGAAGACATTATGATATATTCACTGTGTTGCACAAGCTATGAAAATCCCTTCTAATACACAACATGGGTCTAAAATGACCCGAATTCATTTCCTATTCTATTTCATCTTTGAAATCAGTTAATTCCAGCATTAAATATTCCCTGATCTATAAATTCCATTATGCATGAATATTCAAAATATAATTTTATAATGACCACAAATTAATATTAGATTTTTTTTTCTAGGTTTTTTGTTACCACATCATGTTTACACACATGGGTCAAAAATGACCCATCTATCTAAGCATGATAAAACTAAACAATATTGACATTTTTTTTAATAATTATTTTAGCAGTTATTTAGACCAACCCATTTAACACTTGAAATATATTTATCTGTCGCTTTGTCGCACATAACATACATATATCACTGATGGCCGATAACACAGAAATTGAACTGTCTGTGGTGCAACTGTAGTGAATGGGACCGAATAGATGAAAATAAAACTAACAAAATAAAATCACACTCAAATTGCCATCTCAGTGCTTACATGCCTCACAAATGACAACTACAGGTTTGTGCTCCTTACAAAAAGGCCTCACACTGAACACCAGGGGCAGATCCTGCACCTCTTTCTCTTCGACTGACCCTTCTGTCGGATGCAAACCTGTGGCTGGGTTGTGATGGTGTTTTGTTTTTTTATCCCACATCTTCCCATTGACTCTGTAAATGTGGTTTTGAAGGTGGAGTGTGTCCTCCAAACACCTCTTTCTATGTGTAACGACAAGCTCCTTGCTAAATAGCTGTCATGCATTGGTCACACCACACACAATCAAGGTTGGTTTAGACAAGGGGTGGCCAACGTCTGCCCTGGAGAGCCACAGTCCTGCAGAGTTTTGCTTCAACCTTGATAAAAACCCAGCAGCTTGTTGTTTTCTAGTAACCTTTAGACCTTGAGTAGCTTGTTCAGGTGTGTTTGATTAGGGTTGGAGCTCAACTCTGCAGGACTGTGTGGATCTCCAGGACCAATGTAGGCACCGAAGGTGAACATCTAGCACACTGTACCACAGCACCATGGGACTACCTCTGTGTAGGTGCAAACCATTTTTACTAAATCTTTTGGACTGGGCCTGAGGACTCATCAGACATCAAATGAGTCTTCTTCATCTAGGAGACCTGGATTTACACCCACAACTCCAAACTGACCCCGCGGCACACAGTCTATGTCGCATCAGATATTTCATGCTCTGATTCAGGACTAAGAATTGCCTGATCTTCCTCATCATTCAGCATCTCTACAAACATTTCAGCCGTTAATCTTCTAGAATGTCTGGAATAAGCTATACTAACCAGCAGTTGATCATGTATATACTGATTATATATTGTCACTGTCAGACAAAAACCTTTTATGTACAAAACAATTACTTTTCAGGACCACAACACAGGCATAAAGGGTGACCAATTGTACGGATTTGACAAAAAAATTTAAAGGATGAAACATTGAGAAACGAGGTTTCTGCCTGACAGCAATGATATATCCTTGTATAAAATAATTTATTATTTTGACTCATTTTGTTGACTTAGCTAACATTTGCTAGTTAAAATAGAATATGCCAACAAAAAGCAAGATAATGGTATTGGACATGTTTCTCTTTCTCACTCGTAGATTTCAAGGTCAAGGCAACATTAACCCAACATTCAAACATTTTATCCAGTTATATTTCACAATACATAAAATATTTTCAGTGGTAATAAATTATAAAATAAGTCTAAATGCATCAATTATACAAAAGCAGCCATGCTGAGCTGTGAAATGTGGAGCAGGTGAATAGTTTTCTGCAGTAAATACGTTCCTACTTGCAAAAAATTACCAAATGTTTCTATTTTCGACTTGCGTGTGTAAAATTCATTTAGAAATACAACAACAGTGTTTGATGACAATGAAAAGACAAATAAACATAATTATTTGTGGAAATCAAAAACAAGATATTTAATGAATACCTGAAATAATAAATAATAAAATGCATTTTTTTCAGAGATTCAGCAAATAATCACTCATCCCTAACTGAAATAACACAGGAAATGAATACGGGTCATTTTAGAACCATGCTGTGCATTATAGGGGTAGTGACACAAAAACGATGCTGCTTTGAATGTGCTTTAATGTGCTTTCAAAAAGCACTATATGGATAAATTTATCTTGTCTATAATACAATGCTTTGTGACACTGTAATAGACAATCACATCATAAAGTTGTGAAAGTGCAGATCAAGTCATTTTGCAGCCAAGGGTTAATTAATGGTCTTTTGATTTGGGAAACTGAAAGATTTATAGTGCAAAAACCAAATATTCCTCATGATAAGACTCTTATAAAAACCTACTATAATGGTTTATTTTTTTATTGGACTGATTATTTTTGAAAGTTCATTTGAGTGATATCAAAGTTGATTTGTGCAACACTTATCACATTTGGCTTGCCATTTCTATGGGATATAAGCATTTAACCTACTACGACTAGCAACCAATGTAAATTAATGGGGCTGATAATGCATATGTGGTTGTTTGAGCATTTTGTGCTTTAGACTTGTGTCTTTTTTCATTTTCCTAAACAAAAACAGAAAGGAAACCTGCATTAATGCAAGAGAGAAGGAAGCTGGTGTCTTCATACTCACATGATCTGAGGCCTAGATGTGGGCCACGTACCATCCGCATTCCTGATCTCCATAATCACTGTCTGCAGAGTGAGCAGAGCATGTTAGGACACAGCACACACACACACACACACACACACACACACACACACACACACACACACACAAACACATGCAGGGTGGCCTATGATAGAGCATTCATTTAATAGTAACAAAGTTTGTCTATATGACAAACCTGCCAGGTGAGGTTGCAGGCAGTGCTTATAACAGTAAATGTCCCCAAGTGGTTACATAACATAACAGATAACCAGAGTTTAAATGGAAGGTGTGTATTTTACCATGCCGGAGCTGAGGCAGGTGTCTAGGACAGTCATGTTAAGGTTGCGTAGCCTCTCTGAGCTTGTATCTGTACTCCTCATCCACAGTCGGCTCTCAGCAGTCTCTGACACGTTAAAATCCTGCCGTATCTTTTGATGTATAGCGTCTATCAAACACAGATACACATGTGAGAGATTTACACACATACACGTAAACCTCAGATACACCAGGCTGCCAATATCCTGAGGGGTTTCAAACATCTGTTTACAAAACATAATTACATGCCAAAAATAAAAGAAGATCTGTGAGAACAATGTTCTGTAAATTAACTGGCAATCCAGAGTTTTTTTGAGCTTAATATTTGGTGTGCCAAAGAAGACATTTCAAGACATTTAAACAACTTAATGCTTTTCTTAATGCTTTTTCAAATAACAACAATCTATTTAATCAAGGAACCCATACGAAAAATATTAATGCACAATTCAAAAATATATAATAATAAATCAGTAACAAATCAGCATATTAAAATTCTTTTTTAAATGTGACATTGATCATCAATGGAATAAACTACATTTTAAAACATATTCGAATAGAAAACAGTTATTGTAAATGTTAATATTAATTCACAATATTACTGTTTTTGTTTTGTTAGTAAATAAATGCAGCCTCGAAGAACATAACAAACTTCTTTCAAAAAGTGTACTGACCCTAAACTTTTGAACGGCAGTGTATTCCATGAATTTGAACAGCGAACAGAACATACACATCATTAGAAGATCTTAACATCACAAACTGAGCTTAGCACAGAGAATGCAAACTTCAAAGATACATAGAGTTTACAGTGTTGCTGGAAAGAGGACCGAATTTATTTTTACTTATTTTGCGTTATTTAAAACAGAAGCCCTAGTGGCGATATTCATTGCAATGATTTTAAATGCAGAAAGCACTGTATCTTTAATAAGTCATTTTTAAGTGTCCAAATACTTTTCTTTTTCTATCCATCAACCGCCTGTACTCACGTATCTTGTCTGCTCGACTGAAGCTTGCAGATACAGTACTCTCCATGTTGCTGGAAAGACAGAGGTAGATCTCCACAGGGTAGACCTCTACTTTAACAGTGCTGGGAAGATCAACAACCTGCAAAGAGAAGAAGATGATTTCACATCATCCTCAAATAATGACAAACACCGCCGATTCTGAATTTAACATCTCATTTAATTTTAATAGAAAGAAAAGTTAACACTACCTTTCTCTCCAAAGGAGGTTGATCGTCCATCATGTCATACCATGACAAAAGTTTATGCCAGGCTTCTGCAGGGACCAGGACAAAGTCCTCATTCTCCGACAGCCTCTCTTTCAGATGATAGGAATCCAGATCTACAGAAAGCATACATAGTATTTCAAAACATCTTCTACCTCCACAATTATCGAAGGAATTGTTCACCAAAAAATTTACATTTGCTGAAAATTTTCAGTTCAAGATGTTGATGAGTTTTTTTCTTCATCAGAACAGATTTGGAGAAATGTAGCATTACATCACTTGCTTACCAATAGGTCCTCTGCAGTGAATGGGTGCCGTCAGAATGAGATTCCAAACAGCTGATAAAAACATAACAATGATCCACAAGTAATGCAAATAACTTCATTGCATCAATTAACATCTTGTAAAGCAAGATTTTTTTTAAGAAGCAAATTCTTCATTACAGTATTTTTAACTTTAAACCATTGTTTCCAATACAAGTCCTAAAATAAGTTCTAAGTCCTAAAAAAAGGCCTCTATACAATAACTATGGATTATAGACTCATATTAACATATGGATTTGTTTCTTACTAACATGTATCTTTTAACTTTACAAAATGTTAATTAGTGGACTTGATTTGTGTGGATTACTTGTGGATTATTGTGATGTTTTTATCAGCTGTTTGGACTCTCATTCTGACGGCACCCATTCACTGCAGAGGAACCGCTGGTGAGTAAATGACATAAAACTACATCTGTTTTGTTGAAGAAACAAACTTAATCTTGGATGGCTTGACGGCGAGTAACTTTTCAGCAATTTTTTTTTTTTTGTGAACTACTCCTTTAAGCGAACAGATCTGCAGAGAACAAGACATTAAATGGTTCATGGTGCTACTATGGCATATTGTGTATAACATCACACAGAATAGCAGAACTTACCTTCATAGAGCTCAGTGTTATCAATTTTCCCGGGATAGGAGGAAGAATTTTGGTCCCCGGCATGTACATACTCTTTCCACTGATCATACCATCTTTTATCCAACAAATACCTGCAATACAAACACATGCATCTTTCACATTCAATCCTGATTGGTTGTGTCAGTCCAGCATCATTTAATGAGCTTTAGGACAAATCTGTTTAATGTAAACTGTAAAGGGCGCCAGTGTCAGACATGGATTAAGACACCAACCACTTGTCATTTGACTTGAAGGACGAGAAGGAAATACAGCAGTTCTGTCTTTCCTGTCCGAGGAACAAACACAAACCGAAAGTAACTTTCCCATAACAGACTGACACACCTTCTAGAGATGGAAGTGAAACTTAAAACAACTGCATTAATGACTTGGACACCATAAAACTTAATCATGTTCACGTTTCCTTTATGAAAATTAAAAGAAGTTAAAGCGTTTAAAGCGGGTAAGTTAAGAGTTGATGGTGTTAGAATCTGGTAAGACAAGCAACCTGTCAAAACTTAATGATGCCAAGGAAGCTGTTAACCAGGAAACCCGATCTATAATTAGGCCTGAAAACTGACCTGTACGTTAGTTTCCTTCTTTAATTTGATATCTGAATCATTTAATTCTCTATCACATTGGCAAGGCTGCTATAAAACCCTTGAGAACCTGAAGACCCTCGAACCGCACAAGCTCTAGAGCGTTATAAGTTTGACAGAGTTCTGTCAATGATTTATGCGTGTTGTTGTTTATTGAATGTTTGTTTGTTTGTTATTAAGTCTGAAGTTTCTCTCACCAGCTGTCTCCGGCCCGTAGCTGCTGCTGGTTCAGTTTGTCGATCTCCCGCCACTGGGTCTCTAGTCCCGGTGGCTCCGTGGACGATCCGGTGCTGCTGTTCGCAGCCATAATCACTCAGAAAATCCGAAAAGCGCCGTTAAAGCCGCATAGACACAGCGGAATGTTTTGACGCAGGAAGTAGGAAGCGGTTAGAATGACAACTTCCGCCCTGCTAGGAACTCCAGGGAGTGGCGTACGACGAGAGGGCGTGTGTAAAGGAAGAAGCGTTTGATCAAATCTGCAAAATAAATCCAAAAAGATATGACCAGTATCTTCCCACTTTAACAAAATGCATCCTAAACATTTCATTTGATATTTGTTTTATTTAATCCTGCAATTTAATTCAGCAAAATTTGATTTTATTTATTTATACTACGTGTATATATACTGTTTACTTTCGTTATTATTAACCTATAAATAAAAATGTATGCATGGAATATTTTTCCATTTAATTTTTGCAACCGCTATTACTGAAACGTTTAACTATTATGTAATTATGTATTATGTATTATGTAAAATGTCCCATGAATCAGCTAAAACTGATAATGATTATGATGATGATTATTATTATTACATCAATATCTAAATATAATATTCCAACACTGGAAATTGGAAATATTTTCAGTGCAGCATGTTATGCATTACTATATACATTCAGCTAATATAGATACAATTAAATTTATACAATTATATTAAATTCAATTCAAATTAAATGTATGCATTTAGCAGACTCTTTTATCCAATGCGACTTACAGTGCATTCAGGCTAACATTTTTTTACCTAACATGTATATATTATATTTATTTATAAATTTATTTTAAAATATATACATTTTCGCAATTAATTATTTTTGTATTAATTAATTTTACTGTTAACTATTATTGTTGTAAAATGCTGAACATTTCCCCCATATATCAGCTAAAATGTATTTATAATAAATAATTAGTTGTAGGTTACAAATAATATTCAAACACTTAAACCTTTAAAATGGACATTTAAATAGACATTTACAGTGCTTCGTGTTATGCATTCAGCTATTACTTATAGAGATGAATAAAAAGCATTAAAATGACTTAATTTCTTCCTTCTTGTCATAAGAGAATGGGTGTTAGGCATAGACTGTATAAAAACAGGTGTTAGGTTATGCAAGTAACCTAAAGTTTTGGTTGTAGGTCCATGCAATCGGCACAAGATGGCAGTGTTTGACAAAAATACACAGACACTAGTGACTTGAATAACTTCAATTACCCAGAAATTGATTGATTTATTGATTAATAAAGGACCTTTTAACTAATCTGATTAATCTTGTAGTATATCATTTGAGTTTTCAGTGTGTGCACAAGCAATGTTGAAATTTGCCTTGAGGCCTAAGAGATTTTAATGTTCTTTATAAAAACAATGCAAACTAATAAATATAAGCTGACAAAGCACGTTCTAGAGGCTGCAGTGCTTGGAATTTAGTTCTTTTCTTCCTGGAAAAGGTGAGGGTAACAAAAATGGATACCTAGACAATACCATAATGGCTTTGAGAACACACATTCCCAAAGTCATTAATACGTTGAAAACATAATTTCAATTATTTTATTCTATTCCCTGGCACAAAAAGTTCATGTGGCCCCTGAATCTTGCAAATGTGTCATAGTCATAATTCCATATTTCTGACTGACAGCTGATTGATGTGTGAGCAGCTGATAATTTGGTGGTGAATGTTCACTCTGTCGAGCCTTTCAGTGTCTCTGTTGCAGCCCTGTGTTTAGAGTCCTATTGACCCATCATCAGATGTCATCATTTCTTCACCTCCAGCGCACACGTCTGTCAACTAGGTTTAGTGTTAAGGCGTACAGACTCTGAGTAAACTGTGCTGGCAATGGCCTAATGGTTCCTCCGTTGTCAACGTAGAGAAAAATAAATCATATGTTGTAAAAAAGAAAAATCTCCACCATCTTTACCGGCCCATTATGTGTTTTTCACCTACATACTGTCACACATGATTTGAGCACTTATGTAAATAGGGACAGAATGATTCTTTTTCGTACACATTAATATTTATACCTAAGTAAAGTGGTTTGTGCATTGCATATAACAATGCAATAGTAGTGCATGCAAAATAGATGAGAACTTGCAGCATTATGTGTTAGAATGCATTATAATAAGTGAATCTTTCTCTAGTGTTACAAGAAAGAACTGTACTGAGATCTGACTTGATATGCTTTCAAAGGAAGTTCACCCAGATAATCAAAAGCACAATTACAATGAATGGGAAGCTTTCAAGCTGCAAAAAGGATTCAAAAGCAACACAAAGGTATCATGAAACATTAAAGGACCCTATAATCTGGGGAAGTCGTGGCCTAATGGTTAGAGAGTTGGACTTGCAATCAAAGGGTTGTGAGTTCGAGTCTCGGGCCGGCAGGAATTGTGGGTGGGGGGAGTGCATGTACAGTTCTTTCTCCACCTTCAATACCATGACTTAGGTGCCCTTGACCAAGGCACCAAACCCCCAATTGCTCCCCGGGTGCTGCAGCATAAATAGCTGCCCACTGCTGTGTGTGTTTGTGTGTGTGTGTGTGTACACTTCAGATAGGTTAAATGCAGAAGATGAATTCTGAGTATGGGTCACCATACTTGGCTGAATGTCATATCACTTTTTGTGAGAACTGAATCAGTCTGATTTCATTAAGATTTCATGAAATAGATAAATTGCTTATGGATTCTCATTTTGCTTTCCATTAAAAATGAAATAAAATAAAATTACTGTAAGCAATTATACAATGTACATTTTAGGTAAATAATACAACTAAGCATATAGAAAACACATTATGAATGCTTAAAAAATGATATGAACAAAGAAAACAACAGGTCTTGATGTTATTAAAACATTTATTTTCTTTTTAGGCATGCGTGGAAAGCACACACGACCATATTTTATATATCTATTTTCTATGTATCAAACGTCTTGCCGTGGGGCTTTATTGAATGATTTTTGAGAACAGAAACACCGAACTAAGAAATATTCAGAAAACAATGAGTTTTATTCACAGCACAGCATCCCACCGTTGTTATTTCATGTAGGAATTATTGTGGCAAAGCATTCTGACCATCAGCAGACTGTTTAATTACAATTGATTGCTTTGCTCTTTCTATTATCGATTGTACCATTCATTCAACATCAATATGCTTCAAAAATGACATCTTCATAGACACAGCCAGTGTTGCATTTTCTTAAGCATTATGAAGTCAGCAGAATATATGGACATCCTAAAACACTGATGTAAAAAATAGCAAATATAGAAAGACATGAACTACATTTCTTTAATGTGATGTGAGCAAAACACAGCAGTCATGTTACTCATGTAACACAGTAAGTCTTTTCAGATAGAGTTCCCCATGCAAATTGTCAATCACACAACACAAAATACCCGCCTCAAAACACAAATATAATACATCCATTAAACCTTCTGCAGATTCCTCTATTTACAATGTTAAACAAGTTAAAGTGAGCACTCTGGATGGTGTATTGATATTTAATTCTGTCCTTTCCTTCAGGTTTCTTTATAAAGAGCACCAGCTTGTCTTTGGCCAAAGAGATCAATCATCAACATTAAATCAATGAATGCATTTTTTCAAAAAATAAAAATAAATTAAAGAGCTAATTAATAACACCTAGTTAGAATCATTTAAATAAATAGATATATAAGATGCACAAAGCTATCAAATACACAACTGCCTCAAAATAGTGTCTACTTAATTATTGGAGCTTACAGTCTAACATAAAATAGTGTATTATGAGCTGACTAAGCAGTGACTTTGCTGTACGGTTAAAGGTGAGGAGAGTTTTTCTTTTTATCAAATCTGGTGGACTTTCATTAAGTTTATTCTTCTTTGCACGTGCATGTCCAAAGTTGCACTGTTTTAAATGTCTCATGCTAAAACTTCAATACAACAACCACACAATACTTTTTTTCTGAGGTAAAAATGGGACAAAAAGAGCTATTTCCAAATTGCATTGTGCGATCCACAAAAATCCTCTGGATGAGAAAGGCTTTTGAGCACATTCTATCTATGAAGCATTTCAAGTGTTCGACAAAGATGCTCAATAAAGGATTTTCTGTTCGCAGTGTTAGCAGTTTGTGCTTCACAGTCAGTAACATCGGCTTTATTAACGTCCTCACCTGGCATCACAAAATACAACACAGCAAAACTCCCCCTTTGACTCCGTTCCTCAGTGATTTGAGATCCACACAGCTGTTCCAAGGGTCACCTGTAAGTTACAAAGACAGATCTGTGAATATGAGAAACTCAGCAACACTCAGCAAAAAAGTAGGCTGGTACTTCACGTGCGTTTTAAAGGGTGCTACAAAGAGTGTACATCAAAGTAGAGACAAACTGTCTGCAAGAAAACATAAAATAGCCCCAAACTAACCAACCAGCAAAGACTGCCTGGGGTGCGTTTCCCAGAACGAGTTAGCAACTTTAGCAACTTAGCAAGTTAGCAACTTTGTTGGTTGCAATGCAATTTCCCATTGCCAACCAACTAAGTTGCTAACAGGTTAGCAACTATGGTTTGGGGAAACGTACCCCTGGTTAGCATGATTCTGTTAACCTCTGCTGGAAGACACTGGAACTACATCTGCATAAAAATATCTTACACTATTTATGACCATCTTTTTAATAGAACACTCTTCTGCATTAATAATATGTTGTTTGTAATTTATTCCAGTGATGCAAGGCTGGATTTTCAGCATCTTTAACTCCAGTCTTCCAGTCTAGATAGATAAACAGAATGAACGATGGATGGATGGATGGATATTGGCACAAAAGGTGAAGCAACAACTAAAATGTTGTATGACAAAGTGAAAGGGAAATGGCTTCTGGACATGAAAAGTGTGACTTGCTGACATGTTGTTTATCTCTCTTAACAACTTCCTCTTGTAAGCGACACCCACGAATGACAGATCGGGAGAGAAAGCAAGATGTGCCATCAGATCTGGTGTGTCTCCTCTGAAAAGATCCGTGCTGTTTTTATATCACGCTGCTGAATGCTCCTTTGACAAAAACACACACTTGAATGCTTCTTGTGCTGGATGTGGGTGTTTTTCCTTCATCACTCAAGTCCTGAAGGGTTTCGGCTGCATTTCCCATCAATGCAGTGTTTTCTAGTGAAGGCAAATACAATCTTCTCACGGATGCGTCAACAGATGACGGTTATAATAGACATTTCTCATAGCTGTATGGGAATACTATCAAAATTGTGCTTTAGGCAGATGATGTAGGTACGGTGTACGATGTATGATTCACTATTATAACCACTCTTTGCAAATGTAGTAGGATAACAATGGCAAGGATAAATGATATTTCTACATTTTGCCAATGCAAAACTCACTATCAGTGCTGGAGTGTTGTTGGTGGTTGTCACTGTGTTGCTGTATCATTGATAAAATGTTCTGGGTGTTTCTTACTGGCCATGCAAGACTAAATACCACAAGCCTATGTGCCTATGATATTATGGGCTCTAAATATGGTTCACATCTCTTCTTAAATGGAAGACGGTGGGATTATTTGCCCATTTAATCATTCATTAAGCATCTTTTATCCTCTGAACTTGGTGTGGGACAAGTTACATGCAAAAGCTTAATGCTTGAGGCCAGAGGTTACCTTTAAATAAACATATTTAATAAATATCATCATACTTTCCCAGCCGATTGATTACATTAAAAACTGCAAAATACACAAAAAACACATTTTCTTAAAAGTTGTTTACATTTGCAAATGAAGCATTATCTCTTTAAATATCCACCAATTTGCATACATTTCTAAATCAGAAATCGGAAAAATGAATAAAGAAATGTTCATAATAATTGTTTGAAATTAGTTATAGGGTTTTCATCAGAAAATGCAGCCAAGAACCGAAAAAACAACAACACATTTTCACATTTTCTTTAGGGAGAAAATATTGTAGAAAAATCTGAGACATGACATATGAACATGGGACCCCTCTGTAAACACCTTCAGTGCTGTGCTGAAGTGAAGAACATTTCATTTTGAGAAAATATCTTTAAAGATATGTATTCTAATTGCAATTGACAGACATGTCAATAAAATAGTGTGCAACATAATAAACACTTAAAAGTGTTTGATTTTTTGTTGTTCAGTATAAAAACTGGTAACAGTTTATGAAAACTATGCTAACTTAATAACAAAAACTACAGAAAACACAAGACACTGTACATGTACAATAAGGGAAGATGCCTTTTTGTCCGGAGTGATTTACCCTGTACTGACATGAGGAACTGTCTGTCTGCAGTAGCCAGGGGTAAAACACAGAAGTGATAGGGCAAGTGTGAGAGCATGCTAACTCTCTTCTTCAGGGATGAACACAGCTAACAGCACACAGATCACTGCTTATGACTGTCAATCAACTGTCAAGAGGATGATTTGTGCTAGTGTTTGTTTCTGGAAAGCACTGTATGTTGGTCAGTGAAGTTACAAATACTGCAAAAGAAATAGCATTGTATCTAAGCAGCTTTAAAAACGCAAATAGTATCTAATATTAGCACTCTGTGAAGCTGCATGTGTATAAACTAATATGATGGATACAATACAGTTCAAACATTTGGAGTCAGTACTATTATGATTATTGTTTTTAAGAAAATTAATATTTTTATTCAGCAAGGATGCATTAAATTAATCAAATGTGATCATAAAGACATTTATAATATTCATAAAGATTTATATTTCAAATAAATGCTGTTATTTTGAACTTTCTATTCATCAAATATTGATAAAAAAAAAATGTTTCCACAAATAATGGAATAAAAGCTGCTGGAAATTCAGCTTTGCATCACAGGAATAAATTACATTTTAAAATATATTACAATTGAAAACAGTTATTTTAAATTGTAATAACATTTCACAATATTACTGTATTTTGATTAAATAAATGCAGCCTTGGTGAGCACAAAAAAATATCAAAAATGCATATACATGTATGTAAAAGAAAGCTAGTTGTCACAGGGCAAAATTATATCAGCGCCTACAACGGGAGAGCAGAGGATAACTGCACTAAAAATATATAACAGAATCATTTAGCATTTGTTTTATTAATAACTACATTTATAAAGTCCATAAAATAATCATATTCAATGCACTTCTATCCACATGCTCTTCATAATTCATTTTCTGCTTCCAGTTTCTTCCGCTTGTGCACCCAAATATTGTTGCAGCGCAGAGAAATATCCATATCAACAAGCATCACTTCAAGAATTTCGTGCAGGCTTAGTCATTTTTGGCTTCCAAAAGCTCAGTAATATGGAAGTAATGAGATGTGCTGCTTCAAACTGCATGTTTTGAGGAAGCAAATGTGTGCTGCAGAGATAGAGAACAAGTGGAAAATAAACCCAAAAGCATTTCACTGCAATTTAAAAGAGGAAGAGAGAGAGGGAGATGTCATGGATATCAGAATGTGAGGGGGCACTCAATACAACTCACGTAAAAGGATTCAGGGCACCTTAAATACTGAATTTAAAGCATTGAGTTCCCTAACAATCCCATCTTGGAAGCTTTGAGGACAGTTTATTGCAATGAAATATATTACGGAGCAGTATTTCTCAGCAGATTCCCTGCTATAAGTCATTCGAGGGCATAAAAGTTCACAAGAGCAAGTTACTGCAAGACGTTTTCTCTTTTCAGCAAATATGACTTCGCAGCAGAAACTAAACACAGCATAAAACATAATGCTAGTGTGTTGTGGGTAGATGCCAGGGCTTTGCTATTGCTAAAGTGCTCTGAATGTTTTAGTGCATTGTTATGCAGTTTATTGGTTGTTATGTTGCTAGATAGCTGCTACAGTGTGATCAGGCAAGTCATTACTATTGTTGTCTCTAGAAATGGCTTGGGTCTCTCTTTCAATAGACTTTAGTGAGATTGAGAACTTCTATCGAGAACACTGATGACAACGAGGCTCTGAAGGAGGGCCTTAACAATGATAAACAAGGTCCTTCACAGCTTACAACTTTCAAAACTGTTACAGTGTTTTATCTACTCAAAGGTAATGTTCAGAAAGTTGTTTCGACAGCTGAACAACTGCTAAACAACAGTTCACTCCGTTGAACACACTGTACTTCTAGCCTTGTTTTCACTTTTGTCAGCGTTCAACATGGTACCCTGAGTAAACTCTTTTTTAGGTATTTTGTCTTCTGATAAAATAATCTGATTTGAATATGGATCGGAAAACTGAAATAAAAATAATAGAAATATTAGATGGAAAACATCAATTTATTTCAGTAAGATTTCTAAGTTTTGTTTAGTTTAATTAAACAAAAGTAACTAAGATCCGAATGAAATAAAAGCTTAAAATAAAACTAGACGTGAAATTAAAAATAAATGAATTAAAATCTTACTTATAAAATTCCATTCAGGGATATTATCATTAACGAAAACTAATATTATTAAAATATTTGTGTTAATTAAATAAAGCTGAAATAAAATGAAATAAATATTAAAAATAGCTTTTTCTAAGCCACTTTACAATATTTTGTTTTGTTTCAGTAAGTTGAAGCACTAAAGTAACCAACTGAAACTAAAAAACAAATTCGACATAAATTAGAAAATGGATTAAAAATGCAACTTACAAATATATTTCCCTTATTCAAAATATTAACTTACAAACTATTAACTTCAAACTATAATAGTATATAAAAAGTACTGACATGACACTGTTCTTAGCGTCAATCTTATAATCTTTTGGCTCTGATTGGAGGCTTTATTCTTAAATTTGTGTGATATGGAGGGGTTGATTTAGTTGTAGCGTTCTTCTTTACTTTAATGGTGTCTCAGGAGATTCAGAACAGACTCCTTGCACTTTTCCATGGCTCTGAGAGCGGTTGTACCTGCTACTGCGTCCTGTCTGGCTCGATCTTGGTCTCTCCGTTCTGCTTGTCACTGATGGATTTCTGCGAGAGGCGTGAGGACATGGTGGCGGCTTGAACCACAGCTTTGAAGCTGCGCTTGCGCTTCTGCACGTTCTGCTCCGGGTGGAAGATGATGACGTAGACTTTCGGTATGTAGAGCATCCCCAGAGACACAGAGGCACTCAGACTCATGGACACGGTCAGCGTCGTCGTCTGGATGAACATCTACATCAAACACAGGAAATGAAAGGTCAAGAGATGCAGGTCAAAGGACCAGCAGAATCAGTTCAGAACAATGCAGGATATTTTAAAATGACAAAGTGATGCTAGACCCCATAATAAAATAAAGAAAACATGACAAATAAGATGGCTTTACTAGCTCAGTTGTCACTACAGCATAGTAAAAGAGAGTATTAGTATTAATAGAGAGTATTATCTTTTGATTTTTATTCGGAAAAAAAAAGATCCTTGTAATCAGTACTTCAACAGTATCTAAAAATCAAATTTACATACATACAAATACACACACACACAAACATGCATGAAGTCATTTTTTTATAATTTTAATTTTAATTGATAAACACTTTACAATAAGGTTTCATTTAACATTACTTAACTATTTCAGATAAAATGAACTAACAATGAAAAATACTCATAAAGCATTTATTAATCTCAGTTCATATGAATGTAATGAAATATTAAACGGTAATGATAAATGAAAAAAGCATGATAAATATTAATGAATGAGCTTGAGCTAACAATGAACAGTTGTACTTTTATTAATTATTGTTAACAAATATGAATAAATGTATTTCTAATTGTTGGTTAATATAGTTATGTTAAGTAATGGACCTTATCATACAGTGTTACCATTAAAATGAATATAATTATAAAAATAATAAATTCATAATTGCTATTTTAAAATATGTAATCATAATTTCGATACATTACCATTTTGGTTTCTTTAGGTCTCTTATATGCTTTCAAAGGTTGCATTTATTTGTTTAAAAATACAGGAGAAAACGGTGAAATATTATTACTATTTATAATAACCGTGATCACTTTGGATATATTTTAAAATCTAATTTATTCCTGTGATGCAAAGCTGAATTTTCAGTATCATTACTCCAGTCTCCAGTGTCACATGATCCTTCAGAAATATTTTTTCTCATTCCTTATGATCAGTGTTGAAAACAGCTGAGCTGCTTAATATTTTTGCGGAAACCATGATACTTTGTTTGTTTACATTTATTTGAAAAATAAATATTTCTTTAGTGTCATTTAATGCCTCCTTGCTGAAAAAAGTGATTTATTTCATTCAGAAAAAATCTTACAGACCCCAGGAAAAGAAGCGCATTAATGGCATCCACATTCACTTTATAGCTCTTACTTTGTGTCAACTATCATTTTGTTTTCCTAAGATGAACAGAAGAAACATCAAACGTGAGGCTTAAATAAAACACCTCCTAAGGCCTCTCGAGCAACCTTTTAGCAATAAAATGCTCCTTTGGACAGGCGGTGGCTATGCATCAAAATAAACCTTCACAATGTTCATCATATGTGAATGCCAAGCCAAATAAAAGAGGGAACCTGCCCACCCAAACGCACATACAGTATTAGCACAGCACATCAGTGGGAAGCTACCTGGCTCGTTTAATCTATGCAGCAATAACTAATGCTCTAATTCCTAATTCCCGCTGACGAGGCTTCTGGCTTTATTATGATGGGTAGACATTGTCTTTCAGGCTCCAAAACACTCCCGTTATCAACCTCCTCCCACAGTCAAACCCCCGGACCCTCATTGGTGGGCGGAAGAGCTTTTGTCTCTGTGTCATGGTGTGTCTTTGGGAGATAAAGGGGAGAAATGAAATGTTGTTGTTTTTTCTCATCTCATCCCTTTCCATGTCTGCCATATCAAAGGCCTCTTCAAAAAAGAAACTGCGGCAATACAACTTGGACTTGTTATCGTGAGCCTGGCAGGTTGTTGCTTACTTCAGTGCCTTCATATTGAAATGACTTCATTTCACATAATTTTCTACTTAAGGACTTAAACGGCGACTAAGCTCTGCTCTTTTGTTGATGGATTGGAGCAGAACTGTGAGAACACATTGTGGTGCAAATCGGGGAAGTTGTTTTATAGCATGGCTATATATTGTGTTTTGAAGATGTGTAGTATTGCTTGCTGTCTTATTGTGAATGTATGAGAAAAGCATTAATAGCCTAAAATTTCTCACTGTCAGAGAATACGGCTTTCATTACAGTTTTTATATAAGATCAGTAACACAGAAACAGTTAGGAACACCTGCAGGTAAAGATGAAAACAATTCCATAAAAACACAATTTTGCTTCCATGAAGTGATTTTTTGTGTAAAAAAGAGTGGGATGGTATTTCTGACGTGATGTTAATCATATGACATTCCTCAAAGAAACGCTTTTTTCTTAGTGTGAAGATCATTACATTACGAAATAAATAATCTTTCCCACTATAAAGAATCTTTGAGGAATTAAATGTTTTGTTTTTTTGTCACTTTATACACTAACAATCAAAAACTTGGGGTGTATTTTTTAAGAAGTGCCTATGCAAAAATACAGTAAAAAAAAAAAAAATATTGTAAAATGTTATTCAAATGTTTTAAAGGATGCACTCAAGGCTGCATTTATCAGATCAAAAATATGGGAAAAAAAACTAAATATTATAAAATAGCATAGCAATTATATATATATATATATATATATATATATATATATATATATATATATATATATATATATATATATATATATATATATATATATATATATATATATATATATATATATATATATATATATATATATATATATATGTATGTATGTATGTATGTATGTATGTATATGTATATGTATATGTATATGTATATGTATGTATGTATGTATGTATGTATATATATATATATATATATATATATATATATATGTATGAAAAAAATAAAAAATGTAGTTTTCAGCAATATTTCTTATTATTATCAATGCATGTTTTATTTATTTTTTGTGTAAACTATTTTTTGCGAGACCTTTTTTTTGGATTCTTTATTGAATAGAAAGTTCATAAGTACAGCATTTATTTGAAATAGAAACCTTTTGTAAACATTTATTTACTGTCACTTTTGAATTGAATGCATCCTTGCGGAGTAAAATTTTTAATTTCTTCTTTCAAACAAAAATCTTATTTTTGCGTATTTTGGATGTATAAAAATAGTCAGGCTTCCAAACATCTCGTTTTATGTTACAAGCAAAAAAGAAAATCATACAGGATTGGAACGACATGGTGCAAGTTAATGCATCGCATTTTTGGGTGAACTACTTGTTTCTCAACATTAGCAATGAATCTCATTATAACACACTTCTCACCTTCTCAGTGGACTGTGCTGTGCCAAAGAAAATAGGCACGAACGCCAGCCAGACGATGCAGGTGGTGTACATGGTGAAGCCGATGGGTTTAGCTTCGTTGAAGGTCTCAGGAACACCTCGGCTCTTGACCGCATACACAGTGCATGTGACCATCAGCAGGATACTGTAGCTCAGGCAACAGATGAGAGACAAATCAGCTATGTCACACTTCAGGATACCACGCGCCAACTCTGGATTGGGCGGCCGCTGCTCCTCGTAGTCCACAATGGTGTGTGGCGGCATCACACCAAACCAGATGAAAACACCCACAACCTGCGGAGAGACGAGGGGAAGAAAAAACTGATCATTAACGGCGAGACTGAGTCAGTCAGAAGGCCAGACTCATTTGTCAAGAGCTGCTGTTTGACTGATGTAGAATAAAGTGTAAAAGAAGCTGTGTTTTAGCCAGTCTACAGCAGACAAGACTTTGCACAAGATTACTGGTTAAAACAGGCCTGCTATCAGCCTGATTGCTCTTAATGATGGGTTTTAAAGTGCTTTTTTAAAGGCACAAAAGAAACTATAAGATCCTTTCCCCGCTTTGTAACAACGTGACCAGATTTCCGAAATGAAAAAAAAAGGGAATATGTCTAGTTCAGCTGAAATGTAGCACTTGAATTTTCAAAGTTTTTATTTTTTGAATTAAGACATTTTGTGTATTTTGACCATGACAAATGTAGATTGTCAAAAAATAAAAATAAAAAAAGATAATACAATGCACCCTTTATAATATGCTGTTACATTACTTTTCAAAGGTTTGGGGTAATTTTTTTTTGAAAGGAAGAATAACTTTAATTCAGCAAGGGTACATTAAATTTCTCAAAAGTCATACATTTATAATATTTAAAATGAATGCTTTCTATTCACAAAAAAATAAAATAAAAAATGATCATGGTTACCACTAAAATATGAAACAGCACAACAACTTAAAACATTGATAATTATAAGAAATGTTTCTTCAGACATGACACTCAAGTCTGAAGTAATGGTGCTGAAAATTCAGCTTTGCATCACAGGAATAAATTACATTTGAGCACATATTCAAATAGAAAACACTTATTTAAAATTGTAATAATATAACACAGTTTTACTGTATTTTTGATCAAATAAATCGTATATAGCCTTGGGCTACGTAAACTGTAGGTCCTTATTTTTTATTCGATGTTTAAAATGTAAAATTGTGCGTTTTATGATAGATATTGCACCATATTGCTTTAAAAAAAACTCTTCTCGGTCACACTTTATTTTAGAGTCCAATTCTCACTGTTAACTAACCATTAACTATGACTTTTGCATCAATTAACTCCTTTTGTGCTGCTTATTAATAGTTTATAAGGTAGTTGTTAAGTTTAAGGTATTGGGTAGGATTATGGATGTCATGCATTATATGTACTTTATGAGCACTAATAAACAACCAATATGTTAATAATAGACATGCTAATAAGCAACTAGTTAGAGTGTGTATTTTCATTCAGTAAACATAGGTCAATAACATATAGTACAGTATGTGTTATTTACAGATCTGATATTAACAGACTAGCATGTGTCTTAGAGCTACATCACAAACTGTGCTCAGACGCCTGTAATCAAATTCTATTATGAACTCATATACTTCCCATTTTATTCACACAGACAGCTGAAAATACATCTTAATTGTCTGAACTGACTTCTGTCTAGCGAGTTATTTGCTATCTAAAACTGGAAAACGATGAAATCGAAATGCAAAATTGTATTTGAAGATATAATATTTCTATGAGTATAATGTACAAAATCTAGCATAAGTTACTATTCTACATTTTAATCACCGGGTGAGAGCAGCTGTTTAGAGGCGTGATTTAGAGATGCACCTGTTCTCAATGGGAACATTCAAGTGACTCATCATCCCGACTGAAGGTGCTCATCAGGTAACGCGAGGAACTTTCCGAGAAACTTCTACGGCTGGGAGGAGAAGGGAACAGCAGCCGGCGGCCGGCGTGTTGCCGGGGAGACAGATGTTGCTGTCAGAATGGCTCAACGGAGTTCCGTTCTCCACTCGGCATCGGTGACACATCTGCCAACATGCGCTGGAGGAGGTGCCGAGAAACGTCCTGCTGTCAATCATTCTCCCGCAAACGTCCTGTTAATCTCGTCTCCCCCGTGCCTCTGCCGCCGTGACTCATGCGCATCATTTTGGGGCTAAGCTCCAACTACAAAAGCCTCTATAATATTCTTTTGTAAAAGTTCAAATCAGCAGTTTTTGAGGTGTTTATCAGCAGACACGATGTGTATCGACAGCGGTGGGGCTTTCTTGTCAACTGGAAATCATTTTGGAATCTGTTGCTTTTGCACATTAGCGTGTTCGGCACGTTTGCAAGCACAAGCAGAATGAAGCCCCGGCACTCAACATGATGAGGTCTGCAGGCAGCTTATCAGCTTCCACAGAGTGTATAAACACAGGAGAATCTGCTCGACTGGGAAGCAGCTATTGACAAAACCTCAAAATTCATCCATAGGGGCGTGTTGAGAATGGACCGACAGCACAGGGGCTTTAGTTTCCATAACCAGTGGCTCTGTGGTGCTCTTGAACCTGTGTTTGGCTGGCTGGAGGGAGACAGCCGGTGAATTCTGTGCAATGTGCAGCAGAATTTTCTTTATTAATTCAGTTAATTAATGTTTTATTCTATCATTCAATCTTTTGGCCTTGCATTCCTCTTCCAAGCTGCCACAGCAGTTTTTAACATATATATGAGGCTAAACACTAAAGGTGACGTGTGTTATTTTTTATATTAACTACTTTTGCTATGCAAAACTTAATATGCGGAGGTAATTTGTCAATTTTCTAGATATACATGTACAATAGTGTTCAAAGATTGGGGGCAGTAAGATTAATACTTTTCATATTTAATTAGTTTTTGTAATAGTTTGACATAGTTTTAAGAAATAGTCTAGGTTCTACAGTTAAAGGTCACTAATAAAATTTTATGTAGGGTTTTTTTTAAATAGGAAAATAATACTTTAATTCAGCAAGAATGCCGTAAATTAATCAAAAGTGACAGTAAAATCATTTATCAAGCTACCAAAGATTCCTATTTTACTAAATCCTGTTCTTCCGAACTTTTAATTCATTAAAGAATGTTGAAAAAAATGTATAATGTTTTCACAAAAACATCAAGGAGCACAACTGATTATAATAAGAAATATTTCTTGACCAGCAAATCAGTATATCAGAATGATTTCTGAAGGATCGCGTGACAGTGAAGACTGGAGGAATGATGCTGAAAATTCAGCTGCGCATCACAGGAATAAATTCCATTTTAAAATATATCCTAATAGTATACAGTTATTTTAAATTTTAATAATATTTTACAATATCACAGTTTTTACTGTACTTTTAAACAAATAAATGCATCCTTGGTGATCAAAAGATACTTCTTTTTAAAATCATAAAAAAATTTACCAACCCCCAAACTTTTGAACTATAATGTAAATACTTAATAAAAAAAAAGAATCATTATTTTTTCAAACCAGCCCAACAGAGTAACCAGTTCCATGAGATTTGGAGAATTATAGGATATGCAATACAGCGATTATCACCAATTGGCTTGAAACTTTAACTTCACATGCTAACCTGTACTGAGATCAGTATGAAGGTGATCATAAGTTGCGATGTGGGGCTGATGAATTTCGGCGGTGTGACGGACTTCTTGCCCTGCTCGAAGATGCGGTAGATCCGGTTGGTCTTTGTAAGCATGGCCGAGTACGTAATGCACATTCCCAGCCCCAGCAGCAGCCTGCGGAAAGCACACACCACCGTCCCCGGCTCAGCGATCATCAAGAAGGTGATGAAGTAGATGAGGAAGATTCCCGTTAGGAGCACGTAGCTGAGCTCACGGCCTGCGGCCCTCACGATGGGGGTGTCGTTGAAGCGGATGAAGGTGATGATGACGGACAGTGTGGCCAGGATGCCAAGAATGGCCAGGAACAGAGGGATCATGGCCCAGGGAGAATGCCACTCCAGCTTGATGATGGGAGTTGGGCGGCAGGCCGTGCGGTTGAGAGTCGGCCGCATGTCGAAAGGGCACATCTCGCAGTTGAACTCGTCAGCTTGGAACTGATAGCCATCACAGAGCTCACAGTGCCAGCAGCATGGGACGCCCTTCACCATCTTCTTCCTCTCGCCCGAGCGGCAGGGAAAACTGCAAACCGAGTCCGGAATCTGACGGGATCCACCAGTCCACTGCATCTCTTCCACCTGATGAAATACAGAGAATATTTACAAACAATTAAAAAGTCACCTGTTGAACCAAACAGATCATACTTGTAAGTTCAAGATACACATACAGTGCAGCAAAAATGTTGGGCTCTGTACGATTTTGTAATTTAAAAAAATAAATAAAACGTCTCTTATGCTCACCAAGGCTGCATTTATTTGATTAAAAATACAGTAAACACAGTAACATTGTGAAATAGTATTACAATTTAAAATAACGGTTTTCTATTTGAATATGTTTTATTTCATATAATTATTTCATATAATATAATTTATTTCTGTGATGGTAAAGTTCATTCTAATACACTGATTTGCTGCTCAAGAAACATTTCTGATTATTGTCAACGTTGAATTCAGTTGTACTGCTTAATACTTAATCAATTAATACAGCATTTATGTTAAAGTATGAATTTCTGTGAAAATGATTACAATTTGAAATAACAATTTTCTATTTGAATATATTTCAAAATGTAATTTATGTGATGCAAATCTGAATTTTCAGCATCATTACTTCAGTCTCCAGTGTCACATCACATTTCTTATAACTATAAATGCTGCTTCATATTTATGAAAATTATTTTGTATCTTCATAAATGTATTGCACTGACACTTTTTTTTTTTAAATTTAATGCATCCTTGCTTAATACAAGTATTAATTTCTTACACAAAAATGTGTACTGCCCCCAAACTTTTTAATAGTAGTGCATTTAGACAAATAACCAAATTAATAGCTCTAACAAGACAACTATCTTATTATGATTGCTTACATTTGTTTAGTGTCCATGAAACAGTGTTATCATTGTTTAAAAAAATTATTAAACATAATAAGACTTTACCAAAACATTAAATACATTTTTTTTATTAAAACATTTAAAAAATAAACATTTTTATGGAATAAATGGGGGGACAATTAGCATTTTATGAGTCTTCAGACTGTTATATCTTGTACATATTATTGGATCCTTAAGATGTGAATATAATCAATGTATAATTGAAGCAAATTTACATTGAGTCGCAGGTTATTGGTCCACTGGCCGATGACTCTGTATCCTGGATTGGTGGTGTTGGTCATCTGGTACTGAAAGATGTCATAGCGTCCAGGAGCATCTCCATTTTCATTAAACAGAACAGCAGTGCCGGCACTACCTACAAATCATCATACAAGAAACATCATTCATGTCATTATTTTACAGAAACAACAACAACAACAAAAACTCAGTTTGGCCTGCTTTTATTTTAGATGCATATATCTGCTAAGCTACTTACCAAAAACCACAAAACCATTCTGATGTCTTGTCTTTGAAGAAATACATACAGATGTGATAGCAGATAATAGTTGAGAACATCCTCTCTTCAGAGGAGCGTGATCATATAAAGAGACGTACCCTGATCACCTCCTCTTCCTGTCACTGCTTCTTCTCCACTGAGACTCTGAACATCTTCACTTCGCTCTACACCCATCTGTCATATAAACGCTCCGTTCATGCATACTTTATCCTGCTGCACGTCATTACAGGTAGTGATGTCTGTTTTTAGTCCATGTTTAGATTTGAATGGCAAACTAATGCACTACAGACAAACGTTTCCCTGTGATTGAATATGTGTATTTAGTTCAGTCATTAGTTCCCTTCCTCCAACTCAGCTAGAGCTCATCATTGAACCGCTGATAACCTGCTTCTGTTAGCCCTGGATGGAGAAGGATTTGTGTTCTCCTTGTTTGCTCTTTGCTGTATAGGAGGAAGACAGCTTCATTTGAAATTCTAAAGTGGAAAAGGGACTTATTTTCCATGTGATTTTCTTCTTCGCAATAATGCACATTGCTTGTTCAGCCAACTCCCTCCAGGCGAGCTTTCACCAAATGTTTGTCACTCTTGAGGAAGTGATTTAATGGAAATTCCTTCATGGCCAGCTTCACAACGCCAGAGCAACATTACATTTACCTACCAGAACTTTGCCATTTTCTGGAGATGTTTCTGGCCACAATGGTACTGGGAAGAACTAATTATATATAAACACCCCATTAAAAGACATTCGTAACACATATAATGACAATAATGTCACACATTTCAACATTAAAGTGTATAGACTGCAAATGATTTTGTAGGACGGGACTTGATTTTATCAGTCAGGATTTGATTGGACTATGAAAAATTGCTTTGATTTTAGTGGTTAATAGAAAATACATTTTAGAGGTGGAGAAATTAATATATATATTTAAAAAATATATTTAGAATAATATGCGCTTGTGGATTGTAGAAAAAAATTATTTAAATAAACAGAGTTCCTATGATATATGATATTGTATAATATTTCATAATATTTTAATAAACATTTTCAGTATTAAATTATGCTTTCGACTGATTAGAAGTCATAGTAAATAAATTTATAATGTTACCAAAGATATCTATTTCAAATAAATGAAGTTCTTTTAAATTAAATGTAAATAAACAATAAAACATTAATAAAATAATAATTTTTTATATTAAAATAAATAAAACATTTCAACTGTTCCCCACATTGATAATACAAATAAATAAAAAATGACCATGTAACACTAATTTTAAATTACATTTTACAATTTCATATTAGAACACAAAACAGTTATTGTAAATTGCAATTATGTTTCATAATAATGAGATTTTCAGTGATTTTCAGCAAAATAGCCATTTAAACTTATTGTAGAGCATAAAGCTACTGTACACTTTAATTAAATATAAAAGAGCTCTCCATTTCCATATTTACATTAACATTCTTTAACAGAAACTTTTTTTTTTATCCAAAATGCTTACCAATAAGGCGTACAAATAAATAAATAAATGCATCCTAACTTTCTCAATAATAACTAAAGTCATACAGATTTGAAACGACATGATAACAGAATTTTAATTTGTTGATTAAAATTCAAATATCTAAGGGCAGGCTCATGTCAATATTCATGACCCTTGTGCTCAATCCAAACGAGCCTGTGAGGTTAAACTCTTCATGGGGTTTAGTTTGAACCTTTCAACATCTTTTGGCATCTAGCCTAATGGCATTTCTGATGCCAGTCAGGTCTCATCTTCAGTGATTCTGATTTAGCATGATGTCGACTCACCATTGAAGTTGACCGAGTGGATGTAGCTAAGCAGCGAGCGTCCCTCCACTGGGTCCATCTTATCGCATACGCCCGTGGCTCCAGGGCACAAATCCTGGTGCATGTTGTGCAAAGCATGAGCCATAGCATAAACCGCATCAATTACAAACTGAACCTTGCCCTCTTGCTCATAATGAGAATCACGACTGATCCGTTCTTCTCCTGAGAGAGAGAAAGAGTAACATGAACAAAGTGAGACAGCAAAGCGATGAATGAAAAAGTTGGAGAAGGTGAAAGATAAGTAGGACAGAGGACATTAAAGAGCTTTTTAGGTCAGCTGTCATTACTTCAAACATCAGTTAACTTGCAAACGGCTATCGGGAGCTCTCACCTGTGCATTTCTTCTTTTCTGGGTCGATTTTGATACCTGGACGTGTCAGTTTGCACCTGAAGTCATCCTCCCAGAATTCAGCAAACCATATATTCCTGCGGTTGTTCTCCAGGGATCGAGTGGTGAAGTACTGGTCAAATCCTGATTAAAAAGCAGAAAAATGACCAATTTTATCCTTATAGTGGAATCGATATAAAAAATAAAAAAAAACACACACAGCATGAAATAGAAGTTGCAACCAACTTTACTTTCATTTCTGAGTAAAACAGCTATCGAGCATGACAGGGTGAGATTTAATTTTATTTGTCGATTATTGATTGGATTGTGAAAAGTTGGGGGCAGATTCACAACCATTTGTGGTTCCCTTTCAGTGAACAGTTTTTAAAAGAACACTTTTTTTTCTTACTGTGAAGAACATTTTAATATAAATATAAAACTTATACAATAATATATTAGAACTTTTTTCACTATAAATAAATTTTTAGCATTGAAAACATTTCTATTGATTTTAAAAGTTCTTCTTGGAACAATAAATGCAAATAAAGAAGCCTTATTCTGAAGTCCCAATTTCCTTGTAAAAATTATAAACACACAAATGAATCAATCGCAATACAATCACGGACATCCATCTTTTTAATACAGACTTAAAAGATGCATATCTATATTTCAAACCTTCAATAGATGCTCTTTTGGGCAGAATGGTGACGGCACCCTCAGCCACTTCCTCCTGGTCCAGGATCGGAGAGCTCTTGGCACCCCAGCTGTCCGATCCCACAAACTTGAATTGACCAGTCAAATTGGACTTCCTCGCAGCCTCCAGGACCTGCCTGGACAAGAAACAGCACAGCTAAACTATTATACTGAAGTAAAGTCATTCTAACTGATATTACAGGGCACACACTGTATCTCTTGCTATTGTGCAGCATTTTAGTATTTTGAACAGAAATATGATCTGTCGGGTAATTGCCAATCATGTCCTTACAATCATGTACTGTATCAATTTATAACAAAGAAAGAAATAAAACAAGAATTGTGTTTTGTTTTGCTAGTGAGATAGGTGCATTCCTCTTTAATATCCATCAATGACCAACTCTTAAATTATTACATTTGCACACAAATGTACTTTGTTCATAAATGTAAAAGAAACGTTGGGAGGAACCAAGCTGTGGAAGTCCTTATAATATACAAAGCACAACTGCATGCATACACAAATGTTAACATGACATATACTTGTATAAAATTCGCTGAATAAAAGTACCTTCATGAAATTCAAATATCAAATTGTTATTTAGTGTGGCACTTAACCAAGTTATCATGAATTAAGCCATTCAGTTATGCATTTTGTTTCAGCACTGAAGACGTGGTTGACAGTTCATGCAGTGTGAGCGACAGCTCGTGTTCACAGGAGTGTTTTAATGAGGGGGAAACTTCAACTGCACAGACATTCTCCACCACAGAAGCCTGTCAAAAAGCATCAGCAATGAGCCATATGGATTAGAGACAGTGACACCCAAACACAGAGTGGTAAACCGTCACTGGTGATAGCAAAGTATTGTCTGAGTTTATTTGGTACTTCTGAATTTACAAAGTCAAACATGGAAAATAAAAAAGCAAAAGGACATTATGCAATGAGAAATGCAGTATCCTGAAATTTGTATCTGCTCTTATGATGTATGAAAAGGTCAGCCCAAGAGATAAATTGATAAAGACAGCATATTTTGGATTAGACAGCATAGCACCTCCTAAATTAAATTTTCCAGGCAGATTTAGCACGTCCTGAGTTGTCCTAAGGGCAATGTTGCAATCACACGTGATACAGTACGTCACACTCTTCAGATGCACAATTATCATTTAAAAGGAAGAAATATTCAGGTAATTAAAAGCCAGTGGAACAACAGAACATCTGTACATAAACATTACATTAACTACAGATGTTAAATGTAAAAAATAGTTCTAAAATCATGGTCTGGAGAATTAAAGGAATAGTTCAGCCACAAATTAAAATTAAAATACTCATGCTCAAGATGTAGATGAATTGGTTTTTGATTGGAATAGATTTGGAGAAATGTAGCATTACATGACTTGCTCACCAATGGATCCTCTGCAGTGAATGGGTGCCATCAGAATAAGAGTCCAAACAGCTGATAAAAACATCACAGTAATCCACAAGTAATCCACACCACTCAGGTCCATCAATTAAGTCAAGTCAAGTCGGCTTTATTTTCACTTTATTGCACTGTACAATGAAAAGGTCATCTGCACAAAACAAGCACCTTTAACAAGTGAAAACAGTGCAGTTCTAAACAATATGTTGGTGGATTTTGATGTGAGAGGAAAACAGGAGATGGATTTTTTTTTCAATGGAGGAAGTGTTATGGATTATATACTGGTTTAAAGTGCCTCAATCGTCTGTTTGTTTCTTCAAAACACGCTTTCATTTCGTTGTTTGTGTATCAGGACAATGCACTAATCATACACATCTGTGATCATGTAATTGCTTAAGAGTAAGTTTCTGGCCTAACACTGCGGCCATTGTTTCCTCTTCAGGTTTGCTGTTCTGGAGCCAACTCCATTTACATGCATGAGCATGTGTGATGCATTGCATATCAAAAGCAAAGTATCCCATATTGTCTTATCACTACATCAAAGGACGTTTTCCCTAATTGCACATACTTTGCATTTAGTATTTAATTTTTACAAATATCCCCTAAATGTCACAGATATTAAAAGTTAGTTCAATCATATCAAATAATCCACATGTGCCCTTGTTACCAGTCAACCATTATCAAATCTGTGACAACATTAGTCTACTGCACCGCGACAGATGGAACGAACAGTTTGTTCCAGACAGAACCATTAAAAAAACTATGAAAAAGAGCCACTGTTACACTCCCATTATCCATCTGTTATAGACAAAATCTTCAAATTCTAAATATAAAAATTTAATGTTGCTTGTAAACATTTAATAAGTGAATATTTTGGGTTAAACACAACATAAAATAATGAACATTAAATCAAAATTCACACTCTCTGCCTAAACACTCCTTTACTTTAATACTTCTTAGGGTAAGCCAATCACGCATGTTTTTTCAAGAGAAAAAACATGTTCGACTTCTTAATCTTTTATCAGAATCTGCGTCTGAAACAACTTTTTCAGCTGACTTCTCTTATTTGTTAACCAACATCTTGTCAAACAGTGTAATGGGTTTGTTAACGTCACTTCAAGCTGGCGTTCCTCAGTTGTAAAAAATAATAATAAAAAATGCTTGTGAAATCATACAGTTACAGTTCAATTATAGCAGACAAAATCTGTTAGCTGGTTGTAACAGTGAAACCAAAGCACTTTAATTCACATGAACACATTTTCAAAATCTTCCTTCCGAGAGGGATGCATGTGCATTTGTAATCTGTTTTGGATAATTTCATGATTTCAGATACCTGTAAAAGCGTAACAATCTTATCTTATTTTAACATTTACATCCAATATAAAAAGTGGAAAAATAATCTGTCATCATTACACCATTTCAATCTGCTTTAAATAATTACACTTAAAATTAAAATATTAGATTTTTAATAAAAATAAAATAAAATAAAACTTCTTTCTTTATTCATGTCTAAGATCAAATAAAATAAAATAAAAAATACTTAACACCCCATGTTCTTAATAAAATAAAGAAAAATACAGAAAAAAAAATATAAAAAACTTATTTCTTGACATGCATTCATGTTCTAAAAGAAAAATAAAAGAAAATACTTCCTTAACACTACTTTAAGCCTCCACATGTTTACTTAAGGAATTTTAAATGCACATTTGTCAATCAACAGCATGCAGCAAATGCAGCTGATAGAATTAAAGCTGTTTTTAACCCAGAATGTTATAAGGCTTTCAAGGCCTTGCTGAACAAACATGCATTAAGCATATCCTTCACTTACTTGATGTCGTCCTCATGGGCGAAGATGATGACTCCTCGAGCATTGGGGGTCTCCATTAGTCTCTTAATGATCTTGTCAAACTCTCCTGGTTTGGGCTCTCGTGGGATCTTTAAGGACTGAGCGATGCACAGACCTCCTTTGTCACAGAGAGAGAGAGATGGACACCAATGCAGAAATTTTTCTCTCCTAAAATGTGACTCACTTTCTATTTATATTAATGACCGTCATGAAATTCTGGCAGCAGATGGGTACAAATGCATGCAGCTGTCTCTGTCATGCTCCTCTTTGGAACTTTTTGAAATATAGCATATTAATGGAAAGCCCAATCTGGATCATTCTATATGATTCAGTGTGTTTCAAATCCATAGATTACCACAGAACAGAATCCAAAGCCTGATAACTGTATGGATACTGTACCTGCCTCTCGAGAGATCTGAACGAAGGCATCTACTCCGCTTTCACCATAGTTCCCCTCCGACGCTAATGTGGACACATAGTTCCAGCCCAGCGCCTTCACGATGTCCACCATAGCTTGGGCCTGGTAGGAGTCTGGAGGAACCACTCGAGAGAAGAAGTCATAGCGGTTATTGTCACTCAGCTCTGGTGCTGTGGAGGCATAGCTGATCTGAGGGATCTGGAAGAAAAATAAGAAATATACATGCATTTCTAAAGCCAGTTAGTCTGTTTGGCAACCGTCTTGCTAACATCCCCGGAAAACTTTTTAAGTGCATGCATAAATGCATAAATTATTGAATAAATAAATAAATTAATATATAAATAAATCAATTGATTTATTTATTTATTAATTTTCTTATTTTTTGTTTTGGTTTCCAATAGAAATATCAAATATAAAAATCCTCAAAACTAAATTAATTAAAGGGAAGATTATAAAAATTACATGTACATATATCTTATAAAACTTGAAGCATATTCTATTTTTAGGTAAATTCTATTATCAAAATTAAAATAAAATAGAACCAGAATTATTTATATTTTAGAAATGTAAAAAAAAAAAGTATTCAAACACAATAAAATAAGTCCAGGGGCGTGACGTTACTCCCCCCTTCAATGTAGAAATAACATGGGGAGGGGAGTGGGTGGGAACAAGGGAGGAGGACGGATATCCAGGAGAGGAGACGACAGAGGGAGGAGCCAAGGAGGAGACCGGAGGAGCTTGGAGCAGGAGGAGTCCTGCTGGACCCAGTCCACAGCCATGATGTCAACCCACTAGGGAGCCAACGGAGGGAGGAGGAATGGACGAGGAATGGCCGCAGACTCCAGGGAGCCGTCCAATGGTGGTGGAGCAGGTGGAGGATGAGCCCGAGGTGGAGACAGAGAGCCAACGAGCCAGGGGGACACAGAGGATCTGGGGGGCCAGGGTGGAGCTGAGGGCTCTGGGAACCGAGGTGGAGATCCGGGGTGGAGCTAGAGCGACTGAGGACCAAGATGGAGCTGGTGAGAGGAAGAATCCCAATGAAGCTGAAAGGATGGAGTGACAAGGTGCAACCAGAGGAGTCCAGAGGCGATGGTGGGTAGAAGCCCAACCAAGACAGAGCAAGAGGGATGAGGGAGCCCAGTGGAGCTGATGGATCAATGGTTGACGGTGGAGGTGAGGGAGACTCTGACCAGGATGACACTGGAGGATGGCAGTCCCATGGGGCATGCACCACAATGATGGTGGGCAGAGGGGATGCCAGATGACAGCAGTGGAGGAGGCTGGAGTGGGTATTTTCGAGGAGCTGGCACTGGAGTGCACTTTCTAGCAGCAGCTTAAGATCCGCACAGCGGGGAGATGATGGTCTGGGCTCTGGGTCAGGAGTGGCACTGGCCAGTGTCCATTCCACTTAGGTGGTGGAATTCCCTCGGGGACCGACCTCGGACGACAGTGATCTGTACGAGATGTTCAAACTGGCATTGTAGAACGCACAGAGCACATCATTCGGGTAGTTGGTGAGTATACAGAACAGTCTGGTGTGGCTCCCCGAGTGATTTGGCAAAGGAGGGGATCCATGGGACACAACGGAAAGAAAAACACTGGGAGAAAAACGAAAATAAAACGGAGTAGAAACACGCATTAAACTGTTTAGGTCAGTTCTTCAAGAAGTCAAGAAGCGAGGAGACGAGGAATTCATGAAATGAGAGTCTCTAATAATCCAAATGGGAAACAGACTACATGGAAGACATCCAACAACCGACAAATACAAACTGAAAGGACTTCTTATAACGACAGGATAATCAGGGAAACACCGGTGCATAGAATAACTGATTAACAGGGAGACAGATACATTGTCAGGATTCTTTTTTAAATTTTAAATAAAGCATTTATTTGAAATACAAATCTTTTGTAACATTATAAATGTCATTTTTGATCAGTTTAATGCAATCTAATAAATAATCTAATAAGATTACTTTAAAAAATAATAATAAAAAACATACGCCAAATGGTAGTACGTATTTGCTGAAAATACATTTTAAATGTATTTAATTAATAACGTTTAATTAATCTTGTTTTAAATATTTTGCCTAGAAAACAAGATCTGATCAGATTTAGAGAAAAAAAAAATCTTACATTTCCAGCTTGCATTTGGAAAAACATATCAAATCACCAATAAAATGGTGATAAAAAACTTTATCACAAAGTTTCTCCATTGGCTCAAAAGAGTTTTAGCACGCTACTTTATAAATTCATAGACCACTTAAGATTTGACAACAAAATGTAGTAGTGAATTATGTGTGCTATTGCATCATTTGTCTGGAGCAAATGCAGATGGCTGCTGTTGGTTTCATCATGATTTGTCTCTAGGCCTCAAATACGGTTCACCCAGTGACTGATAAACCTAGATAGACTCCAGCTTTTTATAGCAGGAGAAGTGAAGCAGCGATCATGTCTCGTCAGCTAATGCGCAGAAGGAAAGCAAGGTCTCGGCATGTGGGTGAGCAGCAGAGGTGTCCTTACAACAGGTAGATGGATGAAAGAACGAACATTTGACAGATTATCCATGAGGATAAGAGAGGTTTTAGTCAAATTAAGTTAAGCACAGGAGGAGAGATACAGAGATCAGGAGGGGGGAGGCAAAGAATTCATTTAACACTGATTATGTGTGGCGGCCCCCACCAATGAGACTTTAACCCAGCATTTCACAATCCTGCACATTTCAGTGTCTAAAAAATCTGACACACCCAATTCAGGTCATGGAGCACTCCACTAATCAACTGATGAAATGAATCAGGTGTGTTAGATAACAGACATTTATATAATTGCTGTGACGGTACCATGGTACTAGGACCAGGTATTGACACAGATTTCACGTTTGGATTTGATTCGATATTGTACATTGGAAATATTTCCGGTTCATGACAAAGAAAAAAATATTGTGAAATTTTCTAATTCGAATAAACATATATTCATATATTTAAAAAAATAATTTATTCATGTGATGACAATACTGAATACTGTAAAAAAAAAATGAGATTTTAACAGTAAAACACTGTAAAAAATGCTACAGTAAATACCTGTTTACTGGTTAACTGTAACTTTCTATACTTTGTTCAGTGAATAAATTTAGTTACATTTAATGTAGTTTTTCAGTAAAATACTGTAAAAATACGTAAATTGACCCTCCCAGAATCCCTTGCATGACACTACATAATTAATGTTTTTTTTTTTTTTTTAAATAACATGTTTCTTTTTATTTTTTTCTTACATCTAATGTTGTTAAATTAATGTTTAGTGTTTGTGTGAATGACACTGTGCACCTTCTATATAAAAGTATTGCTCTCCTCAGCTTGTAGAAAAGCTATTTGTGATGAGCTTTGCTTGATCATCTGACTTTCTCATCACCACCAGTTTTTGGTGGTTATCAGTGCATTACAATGGTTCAAAACAGATATTAGTACTTGGCTCTTTAACTTTACATCAGACAATAGGGGTGGCAGTGGCTCAGTGGTTTGTCTACAAACCGGAAGGTTGGTGGTTCAAAATCCCCGGCTCCACCTGACCAAGTGTCGAGGTGTCCTTGAGCAAGACACCTAACCCCAGCTGCTCCCGACGAGCTGGATGGCGCCTTGAATGGCAGACACTGCAGTCGGTGTGTGAATGGGTGAATGTGAGGCAAATTGTAAAGTGCTTTGGATGGCCACGTGGTCTGTATAAAGCGCTATATAAATGTAGTCCATTTACCATAATGAAATATAGTATTTTATTGGGAATGAATGTTATTTCTGTTAAACCTAAAATGTTGCTACCATATTTTTTATGGTGAAGTAGTGATTAAGTCTTTTCCGTGAGCTGACTCTTTCGGACAGTTGCATGCGGTTAAAAAAAACATTTCATCAGGTCTTTTACACCCTAACGTAATGATGTCATTCGCAATGACATAATGATCTCAAGTCTAGTGTCCCGGGCCGGAATGAAAATACACATTTAAATATGTAAAGTCAGTAGTCATAACTTCAGTCAGTTAAAACATCATAATAGTGGCAATCTGGCGAAACTTTAATTTATTTAATAACAAATAAACCGCTGAAGACTTAAATCCTCATATGCACATCACTGCCTGTTACTGTTATTGGGTGCTTGGTTGCAAAACTTAATTGTAAACTTTTCGGAAAAGGTCCCTTTATGTTCATTATTCAGCTCGCTGCACACATGCTGCTCTACTTGGTGTTCATTTTCAGTTCTCTCTTCACAGCAGTTCAGTCAGTGTACAGTTTGAGTAAATTAATTACACCGGAATATTGGTTTATTTTGACACAGAGGGAGTGTCAGCCACGTAAAAAATGTGATTAACTTAAGTAATTTGTGGATTAACGCAAACCGTTTCAAACTATTCAGTCCAATTTGGTGAACTGGTTCAACCGGTTCACTAAAAAGAACTGGTTACAGTAAATCGAACAATTCGTTCACGAACCGGACATTACTACGGTAAAGTTCTGGCAACCACAGCTGCCGGTATTTTACAGTAAATGTCAGTTTTTTTTTTTTTGTACAGTGAATCTTCAGCCGCCATTAATCAAATCTTCAGTGGTCGGATCTGTCTGAAACTATAATACAATAAAAAATCAAATGTAAAAAAAGAATAGAAAGTTAACTAATGCTGTTAATGCTGAAATAATGCTGTTTTGTTGTATTATAAATGCCTTCTGTTTCACTTTTGGTTAATTTAACCAATCAGTGCTCCAACTTTTTGTTGAAATATGAGTGAGTTGATATTTTTGTCACTCTTCTGAGGAAAATGTCCTTCACTTGTTTCGGCAATGTACCGAATGTGTCCGATTTTTTTAATGATCATCTGATCTCATTTTGTCTCAGTCCGAAGTTCCAAATTAAAATCAAACGACTCACAATCTGCGGTCCGAATTTTCAAAAAAAATATTGAAAAGAGGTAAATAAGGCTCTGTCTAGCCATGTGATATCACATGTGGTCAATATTACAATAATGGTTACATACACATATATTTAATTGTTTGATTAATATTATTGCTTGGGACAATTTAATAGTTGATGGATATTGGTATGGACTTCTCCCTAGCGTCCCTACTAAATTCTACGCAAAAGTTATTGTACGACTTTCATCATCCCTGGAATATAGTAGATGAGGGGAATTAACACAGGTTTGGAAAGATATGAGGATGAGTAAATAATGACATAGCAGAAAAAAGTCTGATTCTGTCCTAACAGAACTGATTCTCAGAATTAATAGTGTAAATTGTGGTAAATTTCACTGCACCCCACTTTTGGGAGGGATGATTCTCCAGCTGGACAGGACGCTGGCTCAGACAGAGCTATTTATTATTCTGCACTAGTTCATCATGACTCTGTAACAGGACTGTTCAGCTCCTCTCGACACGATCCAAATCCAACCTTTTAATCACAGTAATGGCTCCTGTCTGGCCCTGATCTGTTTCCACGCACTTCACTAAAGCCCTTATTTCTGTTACATGCATCAAGTATATGTGTATGTTTGTATTTATACATGAATGCTTATTTTTGTGTGCATGTCCAACTGTGGGCTGTATGCAAAATTAATCATATTTTCACACTCGTAAAGCAATATCATGTTTAATATCCCATTTTTCACCCTAGGTAATCAATGACTTCTGATTCAGTTTTCTGCTTCTTGGATGTTTCAGTATGTTTAAAAAAAAAACATAATCAGAAAATTATTCAGATGATATTTTATATCTTGCTTGAAATGGCCAAAACAACAAAATCTGCTTTTGCAAAGTCAGAGATAGCAATAAGAATTAATTTCCCATCAAATTCTTCCAAGACCAAATGATCTGAGCTGCACTCCACATTCAGTTTATACTGTAGCTCTGTACTCTCGCTGTAATCAACAGTTGAATGAGAACCATCCAAACATTACATTTATTCATTTAGCAGATGCTTTTATCCAAAGTGACATGCAAATGAGGAACATCACAAGCTATGTTTTCATAAGAGCTAACAATATTCATAGTACGGAATGCCAACTTTAAAGTATTAACTAGACTAGTTGAATTACAAGCTGGAAGAAACACAGTGGATACTTCGTTTAAACATAACTAAGAGAACACTAATATGTTTCTAAAAAAGCGATAAAAGTGCAACCTCTGAGCAATAAAACTGTGTTTAGGGAGTTGATCTCTTTTGTTTGTCTTTTTACAACAACAAATCAAACCATCATGCTGTCGCCACTGGTCTCCCTCAAATGACCCAAATACAGTTCACATAAAGTTTGAGTCGACTCTTACGTGCCACTTGCTGAAAGTGCGTTTATGAATCATTGGTTATAGCCTAGAATTGCAATTTTCTTGATTAATTAGACTTAGCAGTTAATTAGAAGCTTTGAGCCAAGTCTTCTGCTTCCCAGACAAACATTTGATAAAAGAATTGCTCAGCATGTTTATCAAAAACGTTGCTTTTATTTTCACCTTGTGAAGTTTAAAAAAAAATCACTACACAAGATATTTAGAGCTGAACTGTTTCATGGTTAATTAGACCTTGACTGAATCCATTGCAATAAATAATCTTAGAAAATATGATTGAGTCACAAAGCATGATTGGAAATATCCTGACATTGTTTTGTTATGAGAAATGCCCCCTGGATATATCTAAATATTATTAGTGTTTGCAAACTATTGCTCGACTATTATACTCGAGGTTAAGGATTTGAACAATAAATACAAACATAAATGATTCCTCAAACTTCCAAGTGACTGGACTTTTAGCTCAGTGGGGGGACACATAGATTGCAATAATATTTCAACAGAGATAGATATCTGAATGCGTTTCTGATTCAGTAGCTACTATAGGTAAATAACAAGAAAAACAACAAAGGGCAGTAAAACGTAAAACTTATAAACCATAGTGTTACGTGTTTATGATTGTGTTTATATGATCAAGATAAAAAAAAAATCTAAATTGTGATAATAAACAGTCATTTGCAGCATCAAGAAGCATAATGGACTTTTTTTTTTTTTTTGTGAATCAAAAACAAATCATGTAACCCGTGTTTGATTCATGAACAAATGACTCTTTAGGCCATTTATATATATATATCCAAAGTGACACATATATGATCACTTCAATATTTGGACAATGCCATTCTGTCCCCTGGATAGACCATGTATTAAAGGTCTAGTGTGACTCAATACTTATGTTTATAAATGATAACTCTCTCTCCTGATGGAAGGAAGCAGAAAGAGACAGATTTACCATAGGTTGAACAAATCAATCAGACACATAAATGTCTAGAATATTTGAGCGAATGCTTTCACATGCCATGAAATGAAGTGTACATTTACTGTAGCCTGTGTCCTTAAAGGAATGTCCCAGGTTCAATACAAGTTCAGTTCTTTCAACAGCTTGCTGTTACTTAAATAATTTGATCTCATCCCTCAGTTTGAAAACCAAGCCCAAAAACATCATATTTATTATACATGAACAGTCAATGGGAGTCAACGGGGCATTTTTCAAGGTTCAAAAGCACATTGCAGCTTTTTGTTGAAGCACTTATATTAATTCTTCCACACAAAAAGCTGTGTTTGTTTTTTTAGTTTGTTTTTTTTTTTTTGGTGGGGGCTGCAAAGTTGTAATAATCCTTTAAGCGCTGAGACTGTTCTAGGCGGATGAACTTTTGCTGTGTTACTGACATAATTCCTTTGTTTGGATTTTCCTCTACATAAACAGAAGAGAATTCACATGTTTACTGGGAGCACACATTCATAACAGATGTTGAAATAACTGCACATGCATTTCTACTGTAAACACATTCATTTTTTTTTACTCCGTGACCATTCAAAGCTAAACTTTCTTCCTTTAATCATTGTCTACTGTGCATGCCACGCATCCAGCTAATGTAATAATGATTTCACGCAAATACATCAACATATAAGTAGGACAATTAACTGGACTTCACACTGGCAAGTGAAAACTGTACTGATGACAGCCTGAAAATCCAGTGTCTCTATGCATCATAATAGCAACTGACACAAGAAAAAGTTCACTCAAAAGCATTCCCTAGTTCAACAAAAATAACCACGATTTTCTCAGTTGAATTAACTGTTACAGACATCAGTGCAATTACTGACCATTTACCTCACAATAACAGCAATTAGAGGAAACTCTGACAGCCAAGGTGTCTGTGAAAACTCAGCTCCTTTGGAACGACTAATGCAATGACTATTTATTCACAAAGAAACCTGTAGAAATCATAAATCTATAATTCTATAAAACTATATTTCCTTCATTGACCCATTGCATGCAATTTCTAAATGATTAATGCTCAAGCATGCACCTCACTAAATGATTTCAGTCCTCAAAACTCTTACCGTTAAACATTTGTCCTAGTGATTAATTTCTCTTTCCTTTCTTTAGCACTTCTTTTACAGACTTAATTTGAGTTTTCTGAACAGAAGCCAGCAGATTATTGCACCAAAGGTCCTCTAATTTTGCAGCTAAGAGCCACTGATGTGCTTTCCAAACCCCTAGACTTGGTTTAATGGCTGAGGGTGAAGACAGTGTAATTAAGGACCGAAATAAACTCACACAAGAACATAAACACAAACTTCTCTAAAAACGTGAAAGCTTTTCGATTTTAGGATAGCAAATAAACAATCTTATCAACATTTAAAACAATGGTTTACCGAAAAATTAACATTTGCTGAATATTTATTCACCCTCAGCCCATCCAAGATGTTGATGAGTTTGTTTGTTCTTCACAACAGATTTGGAGAAATGTAGCATTACATCACTTGCTCACCGATGGATCCTCTGGAGTGAATGGGTGCCGTCAGAATGAGAGTCCAAACAGCTGATAAAAACATCACAATAATCCACACAAAAAATCTAATCTGCATGAAACAACTCCATCATTAAGGCTTTTTAATATATAGGCTTTCTCAAATGAAAAAAAATTGATCTGCTGCTGTTCTCTTACAACAAAATCCACCAATTAAATTGTTTAGAACTGTTTTTGCTTATGATGAACTGTGCTTGAGCTGTGCATATTTCTTTCCTGATTCAGGTGTGATAACTGGAGAAAGCAACATTATAGGATATAGAATATTTTAGCTGAAAGCATGGTTTAAAGCTAAAAACATATTGATGTTTCTTACAAACACTCAGATTTTCACTTTACAAGACATTCATTGATGGACTGTAGTGGTGTGGATTATTGTAATGTTTTTATGAGCTGTTTTGGACTCTCATCTGACGGCACCCATTCACTGCAGAGGATCCTTTGCTGAGCTAGAGATGCAATGATTTCTTCAAATCTTTTCCATTGAAGAAACAAACTCTTGGATAGCCTGAGGATGATCAAATTTCCATCTTTGGGTGAACATGCTTACAGTATCTTCTGTTGTTCAAACTCTGCTGTATTTGCTGCAGATTCATCCATCACTTGGTAAGAGTTAGTAATAAAGCAACATGGACAGGTTGTGTGACATACAAACTATGCAAGGTAAATGAAAATATGACAAAAACTACATTATGAGATGAACACATGAGGCGCAGGTGAGAACCGGTGCAGTAAATACATTTTCTCTTTCAGCTGAACTGTCATGGTTTGAATAAAATCATTCTGGGCAAGTTTGTAAAGTTAGATAAACGTGAACAACAAAACATCATGGTTTAAAACAAATACATCCCTACCCATAAGGATCACACTCTCATCTTAATAGCACCACCCCCAAATTCATAAACATGCTATGCAACTCCCCCTTTATGAGTGGACACGCCCCTTACTGGAGATTGGCTATAAAAGTGTTTTGGTGTTCAGGACAATCCACATTAAACAGCATTTCTCAGAATTCACTTACCAGACCTTTTATGGAGCATGCATTTGACTGCAACTCTAGCAACCCTTTAAATCTTGTTTATTAATCAAGGAAACATTTCTCATTTAGTTTAACTTGATGTACTAAAATATCTAAAATGCAAATAAAATGATTAAAAACTACATGAACATATTTAAAAATAAGATTACAAAGATTACAAATACCCTTTTCAAAGATTTTAATGAAAATTAAAAAGAAGACAGAAAATATAAACAAATTAAACCATCAATAAAACAATGAGATGAGATACTAAAATAACCAAGTATCTACATTGCTTTATGAAATGTAGTCAAATCTATGTTGGAATGCAAATATTCATGCAAAAGCATAGCTAAAAGCATCTGCACAGAGAATATTTCAGACCTAAGTCATTTTCATTTGAACATTTTCACATGCAAGTCTAAGCAAAAAAAGACGTACCTTTGAATTTAAGTAAAATGTGTAAAAATAAATAAATAAATATTAAACTTTAAATAATTTATGATGGCTATTAGACAGACTAAAAATGCATCTCAAAGGAGATCAGGAGTCCACAAAAAAGAAAAAAAAAGTCCTGCAATATTAATGCTGTTCGAATTTCATATTAGCCACAATTTCCTGCTTGGTTCGCCAAATTAGGAAAGAGCTTTAAAGAAACCCCTTTGTTATCTATAAAAACAACATGCTCGTGTTGAGCTCAAATAAGAGTCCCTGTCTTACATACAGTGAATCTCTTTGTTTTTTAACCTCATGTGATTGTTTAGGCGAGAGGCAGTCAAACTCCTCTGTTCTACACGTATCTGAATCTGCCCCATAAAACTAAGAGTCAGCGAGGGATCTCCGCAGAGTTTTATGCCACATAAAGATGAGCCGTTAAAAATTGAGAACCTGAAGCTGTTTCATGAGCCAGAGCACTAAGTCTTATCATTAAAAAAACATGTGGTTTGCTACCGTGTCCCATCCAGCCAGAACGACCACAGAGGCGACATTTACAGTTATGCAACTGCTGCACTGCTGAAGTGCTGATTTTACTGCAGGTCTGTTGGGGCTTATGTGCCGCTTTCATTGGAAGGTCTGTGACCGCTCTGTAATCCAAATGAGTATGTGTGTGTGTGTGTGTGTGTGCATCTAAGAAAGATGTCTGAGCGACTCAGAGAAAGACATGTGTGTTTATATATGTACATGTATGACTCCCAGCATGCTCTGTTTCTGAAAAGGTGCACTGAAGGTCTGTGCTTGCTCACAGATGTGTCTTCACTGTCTGTTAAGCGGGAAGGACGTGCCGTCTTTAAAGCGAGCGTGTGACAGGGAGAGTCATTACCGTGGGGTGAAGTAAAATCTCATTTAACTCGCCCTGACTGTGGAAAGCATGAGATACGGCCCCTCTTGTGACTTTCACGTCAAGAAACTCTGAACTAAAAACTCATGCCGCATCCCAATTCCCAAACTATCTGTCCTAAACAGCATGTGAGATTAGAATTAGTTCATCACAAATTATGGTTAATTGAAAAGTGTGGCAAAGGTTCCTGGATGGATATCCAAGTGTGCATAGATGCATGTTTTGTTTGGTTAACACCCACTGCAACCCCTGCATGAAAAGAAGAGTTTGTGGCAGTGCTATTTTTAATTTGTTCAGCTGCAGAAAATGGTGCCAAATGTAATATATGACATAAACTGCACTGTAGTAATAAAGAGTGTTAGATTGCCATATGTTATCTATAAGGCAATATGTAACTTCTACATATATTAAGCTACATGCATTCTCTGGCTAGATTAAGATGTAAGTTTATGACATATCTAAAATCCCCATAGTAAAATTTGTATACATGTATATGACATCTTTATGATGATTTTGCTATATGGTAATATATTTAGCACCATATATGTCAACAATACATATTTTATTTAAATATGCAACTTTATCCAATCAACATATAAACAAAACATATGTTTCTGTACTGTCAAAGCAGTCTTTAAATGTAGAAACTTCATAATTAAGCATTTTTAATTAATATGAAGCATTTAAGGTTTTTCACCAAAAATGAAAATTGTCATTATTTACTTTATTTCATTTAAAATTTTCTCTGGGAAAACACAAAATATGATATTTTGAAAATTGTTTCAGTGTTTTTTGTTTGTTTGTTTGTTTTCTGTGTTTTGTCAATTCAGTGAAATCAATGGGGTTTGCAGGTTTGGAATAACATGACACTGAAAAACTTATGACAAGTTTTGCATATATTAAACCATTGTTTTCCAAACTTAATACAAGTTAATGTAAAGAAAAATAAAAAAAGCTGTTTGTTAGTGCAAAGAGCACAATTTTCAAAAATACAATACAAATCTACATACATATATACATATATATATATATATATATATATATATATATATATATATATATATATATATATATATATATATACATATACATATATATATATATATATGTGTGTGTGTGTGTGTGTGTGTGTGTGTGTGTGTGTGTGTGCGTGTGTGTGTGTGTGTGTGTGTGTGTGTGTATACTTTTTTTTTGCATATTTAATTATAGTTTCTGTCATAAAATGTCTTGCCATTTGTCAGTGCAAAGATCCAAATTGATCATTCCAGTACCTGTGCTATTGTACTGTATACTGTAGAAATAGCGAGAGTATGTAAGCACACAGTTGCAATAAAAATCATATGCTTTACAATCATCAGTGGAGAACATACTTTCAGTGCATAGCAGAAAAATGCAATTTGGGACACATCCACAGATTCATTCCTGTCGCAAAGACTCGAATAAACACAAAGACCTTCCACAAACAACAGGTGTTTGGTGTCACAAACATCAAAGAAATTTCCAGAACCCCAGCATTGTGCTCACAGTCTGTCTCATGATATTTTCATGATGTTTCCGACACATCAAACACATCTTAATGATCGACTGTGTAAAAATATCAGCGAAACAACGGGCTTTTCGTATGCAAAACATGGGCTAAATGGCTGTTTGAAACTGTCCCAAGCATATTTAAACAACAAAAACACGATAAATGGAAAGAGGTGGCTGTCCAACCTTTGTCCACGCTTCAGTGAGCAATCTGTAAACTGGAATAATCACTCGCGCTGATGCTGTGCCCCTCATCATCCAGACGCAAAAAGGTCCGGTTAATGAAGATCCACTGTACCACTGCTTTTGTTCCGCATTCGTTTCAGACTTTATTCCACATGTGTTTAATTAGAGGGTTGGCTACAGACAGCTGTCCCCACAGATACAGCCTATTGTCTAACACCTTTCTATCATTTACAACAGCACAATGGGATAACTTCCTGTGAAATTGAAATGCACTTCATGGTTTTTGTGTTTTTCAAATGAAATTTGAATTTCTATGAAATCTGTTTGGGAATTGAATTGTATATAGACACAGTGAACTGGTGTTACAATATATACCATGGTATACTGATGGAATTAGATGGTAAAACCATAATACTTTGATATACTATGATACTGTACTCATATTGAAGACAGCAGAACCCCTTGGTGTAATATGTTTACTTGAAATACCCCCTGAGATTTTATGTTAATATATTCAATAATTTATCAACACATTTCCAAGTCTTCAGTTCTCTCAAGTTAATAGTAGTAGCAGAAATAATAATAGGAAATAATATACCAAATATATTACTGTTATAATAATAATAATAATAATAATAAGTATTATTAGTAGTATTGATGGTAGTAGCAATTTTTATCTAATTATAAAAATGACAGTACACTAATTATAAAAATGAAGAATATATTACTTTTGTTAATTACAATATTATTGTGAAATAAAATATAATTTGATAATTAAAATAAGGAAATGCTACAGACTCTACAGTTATTTACATACATTTGTAGCATTTAATTTGCTAAATGCACAAGATATATTGCTATAATCATGCGGTCTAATTTATATATTTTACATTCAATATAATTAATTATTACCTTTCTTTCACTTACAAACCCCCTGCAGTTCCTTCACATTCCTGAAAGAAAAATGTGTCCAAAAATCATAAGTCAATTCCATAACTACACCGTTATCATGGCGCAAAGCATGTTTTGCCTGATGTGTTTAAGTGAGATTTTTCTGGTTTGAAGGCACTCTCGTGTTCATTGGTTTTTATATATCATAGTTTAATAAACAGTTAAATATTTTAATGTTCAAAGATGCCTTTGATACTTTGTCATAACCAGCTTATTAGATCACCTAAAACATGTAAAATGCATTTGACAAGGGCAGAAATCAACTGAGGGGTTTAGCAATGTTCCTGTTAATGAGATTACAGCATTTCTATGACAACTGTGAACTGGAAATGCTGGATTCAGAAACAAAACAGCTGTATTTTTTCTTTAATCAGCCACAAATAAACACGTGAGGCCTCAGCATTCATGCGATCGCTTTAATCTGACATTACAGGTTTGTGTCCCCTACACTGCTCCAAATGCTTCCTCAACTTCAAAATTCTTTTGGAGGAATAAAGATAGACAAAGCGAGTCCATTATAAGCACATCAAGAGTATAACGCTGCAAAATGAATGTAGAGAGCAGCTCAGATCATTTGGAGAAATGGTTTCCGGTCGTATCTCTGATTGCAGACTAAGCAAAAGCAAATCTGAAATCTCCATTTGCTCTCCACTGCTTCATGAAAGAATCAAATGAGATATTAAAAAGACCTCAGACTTTCTTTCCCGTGGGTCTCTCTTGAACATTTTTGCTTTGTCAAAGCAATTCCATTCCGATCAATCAGCGATCATCACAGCCTTTGTTTGCAAATGAAGTGAGGGCTCTTTAAAGCTCAATAATGCATCACAGATGGGTTAAGGGAGTTTCAATTGTATTATGACATAAAAAACATCTTCTCTTGGGTTCTTAACCATTACACACCGAAGCATAGACAGCATATAGAAACGCTCCCACTCTGTTGTCTTGTTCCATTAGAGAAGAGCTAAAAAAAAAGCTTTATTAGTCTGTCACTCGGTCGACTCTCATAAAATCAATTTCCACATTTCACCTTACAAAAGAGGAAAAAACTCTCGACATGCTCTCAGAACAATATGTCGGCTTCTTCTCATTTCAAACATAAGAACCATGTAGGAAGGGATTTGAGTCCTGTGGAACCCGAGGATATAGGGAACGAGATAGCCTTCGCAAAAAAGCTTACACTAGGGGAGCAAATCACACCATTCGTCACAGAGATTCCCTCGTTCCCGGGCAGAGTGTCCATGCCATGTGTTCTCAGATGAGCCTAAATTTGCAATATATGAGTGAGCCACCAAGTATGATCCTCTTGGGAGAAAGTTGGAACAGTTTCTGGACAAATAATGCATAGTTGTTCACACTTGTTTAAAGCTCCCTCGGCTTTTGTTTGCTTAAAGGAAAAATGTGCATGGGTTTTGTGATTTGTTGTGGGTAGAATTCTGATCATAAATGATTGCGGTTGCCAATAATGCCCAATCACAGCCTAGTCTGCGCCAAGCAGTTCTCACTGTAGTTGTTTCTCCATGCTTTTGTTGTAGCAAACACACACAAAAAAACACTGATTACACAAATGTGCTCTCTTATCTTTGTCCAAATTGAGCTTGATCCAACAACAGTGTACTCTCCAGTTTTTCTGACAAGCAAATTGGACACTCTGAGTCACAACTCATGCATATGCAATATTTAGTTACAGGACTGAAAGGTCATGGTGGGGTTAAAAGCTACACTGGGGGTCAATAATTAAGATTATCAATGTATTTGAAAGAATTCACCAATTCTGCATTTACTGAACTATTTAAAACATTATTACTATATTAATATATTCAAAATATAATTTATTCCTGTGATCGCAAAGCTACATTTTCAGCAGCCATTACTTAAATAATTTTTATTATTTAATGAAAGCAACTTTAGAATAAAAGCATTTATTTAAAATAAACATTTTGCTACATTTGTAACATTATAAATGCCTTTACCATCACTTCTGATCAAATGAATATTTATTTACTTATTTTTTAATCTTACTCCAAATTTTTAAATGGTTGTGTATCACAGTTTACAGAAACATATGAAACAGCACAGCTGTTTTCAACACTGATATTAATAATAAATGTTTCTTGAGCAGCAAATCAGCATATTAGAAGGATAATGTAACACTGAAGACATTAAAATAACATTTTACAATACATTCAAATAGAGAACTATGGTGCCCCTAAGATACCATGGTCGGTTCACTTAGTTTTATCATGGCCATGACATAATAGCTCATGGGAACGTGATAATATGTCATGGCCACAAGATATTAATTTGATGGAACATCATATTAACCGGTCATATACATTACATTGATAATGTAAGAATTTCTATAAAAAATAATACATTTTCTTTTTTTAATTCAAAATAATGAATAAATCTCTGGTAATCCTGGGGTTGCTATGGGTCCACAAGTTTAATGTGTAAACGAACCTGCGTGACGGAGGTTCGTTTACACATTAAACTTGTGGACCCAAGAGAAACAAGTCATTCCCTCAACAAAGCATCTCGAGGCCACAACATAATATCACGTTATTATATCGTAGCCACAACAAAACTAAGTGAACCGACCATGTCATCGTCGGGGCACCATAGAAAACAATTATTTTAAATTGTAATAATATTTCGGAATATTTCTGTTTTTACTGTACTTTATCAAATAAATGCAGCTTTGTTGAGTATAAGAGACTTCTTTTTTAAAATAGTAAAACAAAATAGCTGATTTGTTGTTGTTCCAGGAATTCCAGAGTATTGTTCAAGGATGTTGATCCAGGAACATGTCGTGCTTGTTTAAAGCACTGTAAGATGGAGAAAATACACATATATATGAAGGCTGTGTCATTCAGAACCGAATTAAGAATTCCTTCTACATTCCAGATCAATTCCTGAGTTTGAAGTGAGGTAGCAAACAAGATGCAGAACTGTCATTCAAGTTTGCATGTAAGTAAGAACAAGATGAACTGAAAATCAAAGAAATTCATATAGCTATTTTGACAAATTATATCTAATTGTTTTTTTTTATCATCCTAATGTTTTCATTATCATAATGTTTAATCATCCTCATGGACGGAGAGAATGACAGAACAAAAGACAGCAATAGAATGATAGGTAGAACAGTAGACAGATAAACTGACAGACAGAGTAATATATAGGTACAATGATAGAATGGTATACTATACCATAGAAGATACTATAGATAGAAGAACAGAACAGTAGATAGAATGATACACAAAACAATGTAACGACATAACAATAGAACAACAGAATGATCGATAGACAGACACACAGATAGAAAGATAGGACACACTCACTCACTCACTGTCATGTTCTTAAGATGAGTTCTCACCTCAAACAGCCGCAGGACATTGGCCACCATGATGGACACTGAGCTTCCTGACGCCCCGATCACACCCACCACGCGCTCAGGCTTGCGTATGATCGGTTGTTCGCCATTGGAGCAGCGGATGTCAGACGTGTCTTTCTGAATGAGGGCCTGGACAAATGTCAAAGACTGCTCTAGGGCGTAAGTGTCCCTGGAACACGTATCGAGGATCCGGGCCCCTAGCGTGATGTTGGGCAGCAGTTCTGGGTCACTGTTGATCTGGTCAAGTGCGTACAGCATGGCCTCCAACCGGTGGATTCCTTTCTCCTTCTTTATTTCTCCACAAGGTACTCCTGCATGACCCCTGGCATGGACAGGGAAAAGGCCCCCCAAGGTGATGTCCCCCGGGATTTTGATGGAATGTGGGTGCGAGTGCTGGTGAACTGACAAACATGGGTTTAGCCACACCCAAAGAATCCACAGGAGGCGTGGCCATGTGGTAGAGTGACAGCTGCTCCAGCTTAAAACCCGGAACATCCCGACCTGATGGTCCAATGAGAACAGAGGAGGATGTGATGTCATAATGACCAGGAATCAAACACGCAAGTGTTCATCCACTATCTGAGGAACCTGTCAGAGATAAACAGAAATATTTAATTGCCAATTATTTAAGTTTTAGTGAAATTGTGTTTTTTGGTTTGTGAGGCTGCACGATATCATTTTTTCTATAATAATAATAATATCTAATAATAATAATAATATTAAATAAAAATGTTAAATTAAATTAAATTCTATTATAAATGAAAACATATTAAGTACGGATATGAATATGTATTAATATATTGAACAAAAAAACATTTTTATTTTTAAGAACAATTATTATTGCAATGTTTACATAAAATACTAAATATTACTATTATAAATTGCACTTTAATACAAAAAATGCATATATTAAAAATACTGTATATTTTAAGAAAAATACTACAATAATAATACAAATGCAAATATGTAGTCTTAATTTCTTAATATCCAGTCTTAATAATTAGTCTTTATTTCTTTTTATTTTAATTTCTTTATTGTGATTTTGGTTTTATTTCAATAATTTACTCAGCCCTATTTCTAAATTTTAAACTCTTGCATAGAAGTTTTGCATGTATTTTTGACTTGGGCCAGTAAATAATCAACAAGTCAGAAGCTTGAAACTCTTTATCTCACTTTTGCAAACCTTCTGAGTTTTAACTCTTCTATTCTTCTATTCTTGTAATGCTGAACTCTGTAGATTCACAACACTCTCGTGACAATGATTCTACAATAATGTTACATGGAAAAAGCATTGGAACACTAAAAAAGTCATTTGAATTTCTAGCACTCTCTAACTATTCATGCAAAGTGGATAACACATCATAAACAAGACTAGATACAATGTGCTTTAAAGATGCAGACTGTAAATGGAGAATGATATAGTCTGGCATGTGGTGAAGCTCCGGGGAATGGAGCCCAACTGTTCTGATGCGTAGCGATTGTAAGACCAGCTATGGAATGAATGGCTCTCCAAAGGGTTCAAAGGTCAACGAAAGACTGAATTTGTTTAGAAAGCAGAGAGAAAAGATGGAATTGAGCTTAGCAAGAGACTGTAACTAAAACTTCAATACAAGAAAAGTTAACTTTAATGTTGTGAGCGTATAGAAATAAAGCTCTAGTCTATAGGATGATCATACAGTTACTCAGAGATGCAAAGAGAGATGCACTGGGGAAAGACAAAGAGACCTGTACATGAACAAAAAGACATGATGAATCATCATGAAAGTCAAGATGAAGTTTCTTCGATTATTTTCAGCTATGTTGTCCCTGTAGACTTTCAGAAAATACAGTGTTCAACAGTGGACATACACGCTTGTTATGTGCCTGAATCAACAAATGTAAGTCTCTAATGATTTTGTTTCATAGATTCTCTGAACAGGGTTGTTTAACTAAAATAAAATAAAAAATAAAACACTCAACTAAAAACATTGCAATTAAATTAACATTAAAATAATAATTTAAATAAAACATAAAGAAAATATATTTTTGACATATATAGACATAAAATAAACAAACGTTTATAAAGATAGAAAACACAACAACACTGAAGCATTAATAAAAATTAAAAGAAGAACAGAAAATATATACAATTCAAAATATTAATTAATATATTTAATTAATAGAAAACAATAACAGTAACTCAATGATACTATAATAACACTGCAATGAAATGTATGCATCCTAACTACATACATTTTTTATTTTTTTTTTCTTATTATTTTTAATAATATATTTCATAATAAAAATATAATAGTAAATAATATTATTTCTTAAATATTATCATTTGGCAAAGTTTGACTGGAAATGACACAAGTTGAGACACAAGAAATATTAACTTTAATTGCTCTTTGCTTTCTTACATATGGCTTATTTGAACATATTTTGTTGTATCATTGGTAACCATGCATTACTTTTTGAAAAACATTATTAGGTCAAAAGTAAAAACATGAAATATAACCATAACAGCCATATGATTAGTAGCAAAAGAATTAAGGTAAAAAGCTTAATATGACCTTCAGAGTTATACATCACCCTCTGGACTGATTACTGAATTTTGTATGCAAACTGTAATAATATTACATTTACTTTATAGAACATGCAGTGTAACGAAAGATGTGACAATTTAGCATGCTATTGTGTGAATGTTTCTCATGACACACTGTATACTGTTTTAAAAAATAGGCAGTACATATTGTGCAGTATGCCGTCAACAGTACACAAGAACCCCATTGCGAACACAAGCCATGGTTTATGCACGAGAGTGGAAGGATAAATCATTGGAGCTGAGTCTGACAGCTTTCAGAACCTCTTAGTAGCGAGGCATTACATTTTGATGAAAATTTTACATCACACTCCAGAGCACATAGCTGTAGCGGCGGCATCTGTTTTTGCTGCAGTTGCTTCGAAACTGCAACATCTACTCAGTCAGGTGTTATGCAGCAACTTCAGATATCGAACGCTGCTGTTCCAGTTCCTTGTGAGCCCTGATTGCATTTACAGTAGAAACTGGAGATTGAATTTGCTTTGAGTAGCCTAATCAAATCTTATACCGTTCACATGCTCTTTTTCGCCAGCTTGTAGGCCTGCCTGCCTGCCAAAGGGTTTCCCTTTAAATTCATTCAGCTAACACAAATCAGATTGAATATCTATCGTCTCCCTAACTGTCATCGACAATTTGTTCTTTATTATCTGGAGATGTGTGTGCTTGAGTGTACCAAAGCACCCCACTGCTATTTCTGAAATTAAAAGACACATTTAATATTGCAAACTAATTGTTTTGAAAGTGGGTTCATTTCCACATGAGAAGTAATCTGATTCTGGGTTGGCACTAAAGTGGCAGTGGCACGACGTCAGATGATAATCGAAGGAGACAAGCTCTTCCCTGCACTCTCTCTGGTAAATATCATTTTCACGGTGATAAAACATCATTTGAAGCTGTTAAACATAATGGGCTGTTTCAATAATCCATGGTGGCATCGTGTAATCACAGTAATCACTGTTTGTGAAGTGCTGCGTGCGGTTGGCACTTGCAGTGCAGTGAACGCATAGGGTAATGTGGCATTAATGTAAACGCAAGATCCCTTTGTGCATTCAGAAGGGGCAAATGGTTTTCACAGGACACATCCCAATGGTGATCCCAAACAAACCTGTAAACAAGCTATAAAAGCCACCGATGAAAAAAGCCCACCCCAAGTG
>NW_020524358.1:0-17500 GCF_003368295.1 Carassius auratus
TTAAATACATTTAATACGTATACATTAATAATAAAATATAATAAAATTAGGGATGCACATATTGCATTTTTTGCTGATATCCGATATGCCGATAATTTTCAACTCATTTTAGCCGATACCGATATCTAATTTAAATTTTGGTTGTTTTAAACTAGAACTTATTTGTTATGATAATTATTGTTTCAGTTTTATCGCCTAGCCCTAGTTTAAATGGTTAATTTTGCAGGAAAAAATGCACTTTCTAACAGCAGCTGTTCTATTCAGATATATACAAATAACCTTTTTTTTAGAGCAAATACAAAATATTGAAAATTGAAAATTTGAGATCGCCCAGCCCTACTTTGTGTAGTTCCCTCTTGTGCAGTTGCTTATCAAGCACAGCTGGTAATTTGTCAGGCCACCCTTAGCTTAATTCATCATCACAGCATGAACTTAATAATTCAGTTAATGCATACATTCTCTTTGCAATCTAAGCATGTATCTATGTTGTTTTTTGCATTACGGTCTTTCTATTTGTGTTGTGTTTGACCAGACACTGTGGGTGTGACTCTCCAATGTCTGAATATTCACCTTTTGTCCCATGGAAATTAGCATATAGATAACTATACCACTGATTTCCATGCAGTGCACAAGTCCCTAGAGAGAGACATGGAGGATGCTTGTAGTGTGGAGGTTGGAATGCCAGCTTGGTAAAAGACCATGTCAACCCTGCTGCATTCTTCTTTCTTATGCTGCCTTTCATATCAAAGCCTTTCCTCCTTTGACTTGAAAGTCAAAAGACTTCCCTCTTTCCCAGTCTGTCTTCAACTCATGTGGCAATAAAGCAGCCGAGGGAAGACCACTTGAAGACAAGTTTACCAGTGCTACTGATGAATTAACATGCAGTCCATCCTTCTCCCTGTCTGCTTGGAACTACTGTGCAATGAGCCCTCTGAGCCCCCATTTCTGTCACATTAATTTTGTTTGAAAAAAATGGAGGAAAAAAGCTCAAATTTCCCCAGACACCCCCTTAATATCTGTACTGGGAGCTGTAAATGTTGCTTTTCCTAGCATTTTTCAGTCTTTATTATACAAAGTTTTATAATTAACTGACACCTCATCTCACTAGAGGATTTGACTTTTTTTCCCCATTTTATTGTATATATTTTAAGGCAAAAAAAAAAAAATCAGTTGATGAGTAGCATCTATAGTGTGCTGGTTTGCAATTCATATATTATAATCAAAATTTTCATTTGAGATGCGCATGGCTATGTGATTTGATTTTCTGGAACATTTCTCACAAGCCAGATTGCGGTCCGCGGTGAAACATCTCTGTAATATGACAGATGGGCCAAAATCGATCCATTAACAGAGGCGAAACGAGTGACGTAATTGATCTCCATAACATTTACTCCTTCAGCTTTGTTTTCTTTGCAATTGTCCTTATTTGTTGTACAGGAAAAGCCCTAGATTTACTTGACTTCCATTTGCGTCCATTCAAGCTAGTTTTTCTCGAATCTCTGCTCACGTCAGGATAGGTTTAATGTGTTTCCTCCAAAGCCCACATCCTCCAAAATGGGATCAAAAAGATCGATGGCCCGACACTCCAGCGAACCCTTGTGATAGGCTGGTGTCCCTGCCGGATAATGATGATGGGTAGAGAGAAAAATTACAAATCTGTAAATGTTCACCCCTTGCTCCTTATTCATGACAAGGCGTGCCAAATTGGCTTCTGAAGCAGATTTGCCGCTCGCAGAGCATTTGTCCATTGCACCATTCTTAATTTGAAGAGTTTCTAAAAGAGCATTGGAAATGTACCCCCCACCATGATCTGAAGAAAAACTGCTTACTAACAGGTGAAATGGCGTGCCGTGGAAAAGACAAATGCAAACAGAAAATACCCGTCAGAGCTGATAATTTAATGGAAAAAGAGACAGCTTTCATTAAAACGTGACATTGGGCTGATGAGCTGTGGAAAGTTTTGTGTCCATTCTTTAACACTTTTACACTGCAGTGGCAAAACTCCATCTGTTTCGAGATCAGCCCATGTACGTGCACACGATCAGATGCTTAAAGAGTCATTAAAGAAGGGCATATATGCGGGTAATCCTCGGAGGGAACATTCAGGAGGACGGACCTTCTTTGTGCTTGCCTTGGGTGAACAGAAATGTGGCTCTGCGGATTTAGAAGTACAGATCTCATTTTGCACAGTTAGCCCATTTTGCCATTTAAGATCCGTTCCGCTCAATTAAAACGCATTAATTATGGATGTGTGCGAGAAATGTCAAAACATTTCAGCAGGCAACTTTACAGACGATTATTTCTTTATAAACCGTTTATCGGTTTACCTTTTTAGGATGTATTGTGCCAAGAGGATTAAAAACTGAGAGAACACACACAGCGGTTGTGTGCATTAAAAACAATGTCATTACTGAATTTAAAAAAATAAATTGATAAAAAAAACGTTGCATGTGTTCTTGATATCAATCACCTTAAAAAACACATACACGCAGTAATGGGTAAAATACAGTTTTATTATAACCCATGCATTTCTCATTTCTATTTCTAAAATATGGATACCTTATGTTTTGTCTGTCAAAATATTTGAAAGTTTAGTTTTAAATGGCCCATGGTTTATCCATGCCTGGTTCTGACCAACTGTTTTATCACCTTAATGAATATATTGCAAAAACGATAAAGAGATCTGCCGCATGTTTCAGCTCATTTGTCATCTAAACACTATTAGTGAAAATAAAGCTACTTTACCAGCCACTGCCTTTAGGGCTTTTCTCTCACCATCAGTGTCGTTGTTTTATTGGGGTCACTGAAAGCTACATGCGGGATCTGTACAAAACATGCTGCTTATTGACAGTGTGAGATCCCTCTGTGCCTTTGCGCCACTCAGCTGAAGTAACGTTCATCACTTCCTTCAGCGTAGAACATTCTGTATTTAGTGACCTCCAGCACCTCCCGTCAAAGACTTCAGCCTGTCCATCACTTTATCCAAACGCACAGCTGCTGACATGGTGTATGAGTTTTCTGGAAAATTTAAAAGAGCTCTTTAGGGTGAGATGATAAAGAGGTAAGTTATAAAATACCTCTGTATCACTGGCTTAGGGGAGACTCTCTTATGCTTGACATTACTTTGAAGGGCAGTTTTGATGGGTGTTTTTCAAAGATCCCGTCAGATCGTGCGGGTGCGGCACCTTGGCATGTGCACTGAATGCTGACTGGTGTTTGATTCAAGCGTGAGTTTGTTTTTATATGTTAGTAGAGCTTGAAGCAGAAGCGATTTATCTTAATACATTCATAATTAATTATGGTGGGCACGTACACCTGCGTGCACCTATAATTGTGAAGGAGCGAATAGTCTACAGTGCTCCCCTACACCTACATTCACACTTTATATCTGTGTGAGTATTAGCAGTGTTCGTAGCCTTGTTTTCATTTTCTTTAAGCCTTTTTCCCTCAGCTCCGCGTCTCATTGGCTACTCTTGGGAGACGGTCGTGAAAGAGAGAAAGGCAAACGCTTAAGGCAGCGCTTGGCAGACGGCGACTGACTCTGTGATTAAAATTTGCCTCTAAAGCTACAGTCGTCAGAGTCAGCATAATTTAAAAGCCCCTTACTTTGATGCAGAACAATGAGAGTAAATGGCAGTCCTCAGAAAATCGCTTGCTTGTTTTGCCAAAACATGTACTGAGAGGGAAAGAGAGAGACAGAGATGAAGGGAGAGACGAGGGATAACGAATCGGAATAGGAATAGGAAAGGATATACAGTATAGCCTAGTCTTAATTAGCCTGTAAATAAGTTTCTTAACGCCTCGTTCCTTTATGATGCATCCCGGTCGAGTTACTTGGAATGAAAAAGAGCAGAACTTATCAAAAGAGCCTGCTCATTTATTCATTATCTTGTGTTTTGCTTCTCAATCTTTGCTTTAGCTGAAGCATAACAGCCACAGATCTCCCAATTCATAATATGAAGCGGTCATTAGATTTCAACAGAACTGTTGCCATGAGAGGGAGAGAGACTGCACTGAATGAAAAGGCAAATCACAAATGAGATCTTTTCAAACTCAACAGTTTCTCCTAGACGCCAGTCAGATTGAATGGAGAGCAACTGTCGACTTTGCATAAGTCTCCTGTTCCTTACGACTTTCTTTCAAGTAAAATGCCCTGGTAGTCTCAGCCTAGATTTGCCAAGCCATGATGTCTGCAATCAAAAGTCTGTTTTTTTTTTTTTTTTTTAATGAATATTTCTAATTTCTGTGACATTCATGTTCATCACGTCCAAATTATTTTTCCTGTAAGAGTGGGCACATTTGTAAATTTAATGGGTCTGGCTTCTGGTGTCATCTGCTCCAAGCTATTTGTTTTCGGTTGTTGTTGTTGTTGTTTTTTTGTTTTTTAGATTAAAAGAACCTAATCTGACCATGATGACTGAGGGATATGTCGTAGAATGTATCCTTCTCATAATATGAAGCTTTATTTGTAAAAAAAAAAAAAAAAAAAAAAAAGACAATACGTAAATTGAAATTTTGTCTGCTTTGCCAGTGAAATTATTCATAGCCCACAGCTCAGCAGGGACATGCGTTTATCGAATTAATTAAATAAGACAGAAGTGTCTAAAATAAATGTGCACAGTTCAGCTGAATGGTAAATTTTACTTTGACTGTAAGCTTTGCACAATAGAGCTCGTGGTTTATGTGTCCTGCTCTCGGCCACTGATCTATGCTCTTGAGGTTTTCTTTTATAATTATCAATGGGTGATAGAAATGCTTTTAAAAAATATGTATTTTAGTATACTAAAATATTTTAGATGGTAAAAAGATCAAGACCCTCGATGACATCATTAACTCTTCTGTCATGCAGCACTCATAATTAACATAAAATAAGCATAAAATATCCTCTGAATAATTTTTTTTTTTTTTTTTTTTTTACTGGTTCATTAAAACTATCTATCGAATCGCAATCGATTCCCAGCCCTATTAGTAAGAACAAGTAAAATTGCAAGACAACAAGAACTTAATAAAAGTCACTTGTAAATACAGACATTTCTGCTTTAGTGCCCCTTGTGGCAACTCTGAGAATGCAGAATTGCAATGTGACACATTTCGGAACGCAACAGAGTATGAAATTGAGCTTGCAATGCTAGTAGCATTGGCATTTACATACTCATATCTAGTACTGTATGTTATCCGATCTGGTTTGAATGGATGATTTTAAAGACCTGTTGATGCACTTGGGTGATTTCTATAGGGAATTGAACATGTTATGTGCGTTTAAGTTCATGCACAGGTAAAGCACAACAGTGTGCGTTGGTTCTGGTGTAAGACTATGAACAGACGAGTGATCCTAACTTCATTTGTCTCTTTTCCTCTGGCTATCTGTTTGTCCTTAAAGCCAGAGTGGGAGTGGTTGCTAAGCAGTGTCTCTATGGACACGCAGGCTTCATCTGGCTCAAATCTGCAACATCTCTTTTACTTCTTTCTTGTCTTTACCGAGGACACACTCCACAAATCTCCGTCAGGTCTCTCATTCTCCTTTTTTTCCCAGTGTCTTTGCTTTTTTTTTATATTCATAAGCAGGCTCAGCACGAGATATGGAACTACCTTCTCCCACAGGGCTAAACATTGAGTTCCTTAAGAAGCCTGAGCCCTTGATGCAAACGGTTATCAATAACCTTGAAATGTTTTTGCTCCGTTGCCCAATTTTGTTGTTATGTATTTGAGCAGGCACTCTGGCGTGATAAGGAAGAGAGAGAGAAAGAACAGGAGCATTTAAAAAAAAAGAAAAAAAAGAATACAAAACTCAATGAAAACAAAATTACAATATTTCTGGATGAAAGCCTTTTGCACGCCATGTACTCTAAATATGTTGCCTTTCATTTCACAGTAACATCTTAAAACAAGTTTTTTTTTTTTCATTGCTTTCTCAGTACTTCCCTTTTGAGGTCTTGTGCCTGGTTTTATATTTAAAAAAAAAAAAGGTTGTCGCAGCAATTTGCAAACATAACACCTGGGCATGGAAGTTTCCTTAAAGGAGTCCCTTGAGCAATAGTGACATTGAATTCAAACAACTCCGTAATTTACAAAGAAATGATTGGATCTTAATTTAAAAAGAACAGCTCCCTGTGTTTTAGACTCTGGAGAGCAGCACAGCTTTGTTTTAACAATCCTGCTCACACTTCATATTAAGTGACCTTTTTGTGTCGTTCACAGATGAACATGGACATTTGAAAATCTACCTACCCAAGAAGCTTCTGGAATGCCTTCCCAAATGCTCCTCCCTGCCCAAGGAGAGACATCGCTGGAACACCAACGAGGTAAGAACCTTTTATCAGTGGTTCTGATGCCTTTTGTTTTCACAGGAGTTTGGGATTTCGTTTTGTCCAAATACAATGGCAATAATTCAAGTATCAAATTTTTACGTGGTGCTTATTGTATGTTTATTTTATGCAGATTGTATTGTTGGATATCATTTGGTTGTTTCACAGCAAATTTGGATTTCTAATTGTAGTTCAGCAGAGAACCAAGTATCTATGTTTCTAGGTCTGGTGACGCATTATATATATATACTGTAATTTATTTATTACACTGCTGTGCAAATGTCTAAAGACGTTAGTATTTTCACCAACAAATAAAATGAAGAATCAGAAAGCTACAATACTGCTTTTGTCCTTGGTACACTTGCACATAGATTTTCAAGTAGCATCTTGGAGACGTTGCCATGGTTCTTTTGGATTGAGTCGGTCTCAGTGTTTTCTGATTCTTCATGTCATTCCAGATGGATTGGATGATGATGAGATCAGATCTCTGTGTGGAGCACTGGCTGCTGTCAGACTCCGTGTGCAAACAAAAATCTCACTGCATTATTACAATTGATGGCAAAAACTATGTTTGGAAATGTAAAATGAAATTTCCTACTGACACACATTAGCAAAAGAAAGAAACAACTGTCTTAAAATTAGACTAAAGCACAGCAGTGTATATGCAAACAATGATTTTTTATTATGTAATAATTCAACTATTTTATTACATAAATGTAATTTTATTATACAGTATATTACTATATATTAATATATTAATTTATACATATATATAATCATTCTCATTTATATATTATATGATATTATATTATATATGAGAATTTGTTAGATTATAATTTTCATTTAATTTAATAATTATCTTGCAATAGTTTGTCCCCTTCCCCCAAAAAAGGGACTTTCACACAAAATATACTGTTTTATTGACGGCCATGCTGCTTTGTTTTGATTTGCTCTGTAAATCTGTGCCAGTTTTATCCTCATATGCAAAGTGTATCTGCATTGCTTTGAACTTTGTCTTGCTGGCCTGAAGGTGTTCTGACATTCAGAGAAACAAACACACTCAGCAGAGATTAGGAAAGCCTGTTTGGACCGATTCCACAACACACCTAAAGTCTGACACAGCCTCCTACCACCTCGCTCTCTGCTAAAGTATAACACCACTTGAACATGCACCAGCTCGTTTTCATTTTTCTAAAATCGGAGATCTGGTCTCAGGTGGGTAAGTTAACGTATTGGAAGTTGCTACCTGATTTACTGTGGACTCTGCCAACTTTACAGGGATGAGATTTGTATTGAGCTCTTCTGAATTTCCGAAGGAATGCCATTACACGATGTATTAAGGGTTTAAAAATTCTTGTTAAAGGAATAGCTGACAAGTCTTGTTACCATAAGTGAATAGAACATTGCATTTCTTTCTTCCTTGTAATGTTTGAAGAAGGCTAAACCGTGGACTCTCACTGAAGCTTTTTTCCACCGGGTTGTCTGAGGATTACAAAAGACAAATTCTCCTTCATTTTCTAGTCCTGACTTAAATTCTTTATCATGATGGAGGTGGCACATGCTGTTACAGATGACTTGGGATGATGCATGCCGTGACCTTTCAAAATATTTCAGATTTGTTTCCATTTGAAAACTGCTATAACTTTTGACAGAGGAAGCCGCTGATGTCTTGCATGTATACGATTATTTATGATAGCAGTTGAAAGTGAGGTTTGATCTGGGGGATGCAGATGTGTTTTCTTAGTGCAGTGCTTCACTTAGTTGTAGCTGAAGAAGTGATGGTGCAGAGAGGTTGATGTTTCTCTCTCTCCGTTTCATTTGTGCGTTCTCAGTGTTGGGAAGCCAGCAGTGTGGCTGTCCCTCTGTGCTTTCTGTCAAAGCCTCCGTACTCCCTTTCTCTCAACTTGCAAAGAGTTGTAAAGTTTCCCGACTGTTTTTAAAGATGGCGTCACCCTCCCCAGTATCTCTTTATAGTTCCTTTTTAAAATCATGCCACTGTAGAGGAAAGTAGTCTGACCCCATGCTGATGCAAACTAACTGTCCTCAAAGAAAAGTCATGAGCAGTTGTTGAGCGATAGCTATTTGTTTCAAATCAAAACTCTACTTGTGAATAGAAAGTTTGCGCCTTTTATCACTGAGGACAAGGTAGAGAGAGGACGGGAAGTAACAGGGAGGAAGGCAGGAACAGGATCAGTCAGTATCTAATGCTGAAAGAGCCTACATAAAAACTGAACATGTTCCTAAAACATTTACTGGTTATTGTGTACATTGATACCACAATAAGGTTCAATTTATTAACACTAATGTATTAGATATCGAGCTAACAATTTATTTTAGCATTATTAAACATAAAATTATAGAATTTAAATGTACATTTGTTTTTTTATTGTTTTGTTTAAATCGTGATTTTATGTGTTTTTGCTGTTTTTAAATTATTAAATTATTTTAAATAACTTTTGTATTTCAGCTTATTTTATTTCAGTTAGTTGCCAGTGCAGTATTTCTAATTTTAAAGTAATATTTATTTAAACTTCATCTAAATTAACAAAAGAATTGTTCGTTTCTTGTAATTTTTTATTTTTATTAGTATCATTTTTTTTTGCTAACAGTGAACACGTTATCTTTTTCTTTCTTTCTTTTCGTTCTTTTTTGCATTTCTTGTTTTAGGTTAATTCATTGTTAGCTCATGTTTGTTCATAATACATGAATCGTTGTGTAGTTATACAAATTTAACAATATAATTTAAGCAACAGTTAACCAAGAGCAATGCTGTGAAAGGCATGGCAATATTAAAAGTATTAAACTTTACTGTAAGGTGTTACATGAATGGTTCAAATTAATTTTGTTTTTGGAATATTGAATCCACGCAACAATTCTCCGTGAATATCCTGTTTTACTTTAGAAATGTGTCACATTTATAACATAAAATGGGTTAAGAGTGTTGATTCATGTTCACTTTAACCCCTCATAATTTATGATGGGATGGAAAATGGAAAGAATGCACATTTTTATCTTCCGTGATTACCTGTCCCTCAAAAGCGGATGTTTGTGGTGCACATTAACTCAGGAAATATTGGTTCCCTGCGCATTAGCCAAATCTGACATATTCGTGACTGTAGCAACTCTCCCAATGTTGCATCCTCACAGGATGAGGAACTTGTTACTGTCAACAGCGCTATAGCCTTCACTGTTCCTGTCATTGTCCAGGCTAAACATATCTGACGGTTTAAACCAAAACAGACCGGATAGAGCACAGATTGGAGAATGGAGATTACAAAAAAGAGTGAAGGACAGACAATATGGACAGACTAAGAATGATGGGAGGAGGAGGTGTAGCTCTCCCTGCAGATGGAGACATTGTGTGGCCTTTGTCGAAGCTCAGCTACTTTTGGAGGCTGTTAGGAGCAGAAAGTCTCCCTAGTGACACACAGAGCTCTTAATGAGAATGAGTTTCTAAACAACCCCGGCTTCCTCGTCCTTCAGCTGGAGAGTCAGACTGAATGCCATGCTCCCAACGACCAGCGGAGAGGTATAATGAGGCCTCTAAAAGGACAGAATGAGACATCAGGTCATACAAACAAGCACAGCTCACGTCCGAACCTGTGTTTTTCTGCATGCATTGGATATTCCTCAAACATACGGCATAATGTCTCTGATTGGGAGCTGGGTCTGTTTTTATGCGGTGTTCGCCAGTCACTCCATATAACATTCCCATCTCTCCCCTTTCCTCATGGGAAATTACCCTTATTGCAGGTAATGACACGGACGTCTGTTTAGTTGAAAAATTCTTGTAGCCGAATGACCACATTAAAGAACGGAACTGACAGTATGTTGGAAAGGAGGGGAAAACATCAAAACCATAATGGTGTTGTAATGGACACGAGAAGAGGGTGATCGCTGGGGGATGGCAAAAAGTCAATTCCTGTCTTTATCTCTTTTTCTCTCGCTCTGTCTCTCACCGTCGGTTGCTTCACACCCCCTGCTGTTAATTTTAAATATCTAGAAAAAGTGTGTATGTTTGATAGCTCTACTGTACTATTCTGCACACCGCTGGGAGTCCTAGAGTGTATCTAGAGAAGCTTTGTTATTACCGAACAAGAGAATATAATGCTTAAAAACCTGCAATCTGCAGACAATTCCCAAGCAATCACAGTGCAAAGTGAAGTCGGCATAGGTTTCAAGAATAATTTCTTTGCAGTTCCTCTTTAATTTGGTCTGGAAAGGATGTTTGAAATGCCGAATAGAGGGATGAACGCCTTTGCATTGTGGCACAGGACTTGAGCTGACTGTCCTTGCTCTGAACAATCCCAAAGTTCACATTCCCAGTTGAATGACAGAGATGCGCCGTTACACTTTGAAGCACGCTTCGCTAAATGATTTTGTCAGAAAGCAATTTAGATGAATTCTCATGGCTAAATATGCAGCTAATACAGCGTGGGTTTTACTTATTGACAAAGTGTCCTTCAGCTTGGGAGTTCTTCTTTTCTTTTCAAGCATAGTACTCCAAACAAAAACAAAACCGAAACAAGGCACAGAATGTGCAGGGGGTTTTGTCATTGTTTGACCAGCTCTTTGTTAGACCTTCTTCCACCTTCAGCGAAACAATTCCCCTAGATAAAGGAAGGTGTGGAGAATCACAAAGCCATGAGTACAGAATGTAGAGGCAAACAGTGAGGATGGGTACGGAGCTTACATGCTGATCTGGTAAACGGAAGATTGAATTCTATTACCTTGACTCAATGACAAAATCCCCATGTTTTGTAGACTTTGCAAACGCAGAAGCCCATGAGTTTGCTCTTTATGATGTAGATCACTGGGACTGATCTTTGTTTGAGCAGGAGGAATGGCTTTTATAACGCCAAAAGATTCATAAGTCGCTTCCTAGCAACAGGGATGAAAAACCTGTCAAGGTGAACAATATTCTCTCATTTTAGCACACTTCAACTTCTTGAGTAGCCTTGGCCGTTGGCGATAGTGAATGCCCCTTTACACGCTTACACAGAGATGCTGTGTCTGCGCCATTCCACCGTAATCTGCCCCAGATGACAAACTGTGCATCTAAAAGTTTTAAGCGGCATGGAAAAGTGCTGCTGTATGCGAGTCCTTGTCCTGTCGAGTTCCCCTGCCACGAATGTTTTATTTAAAATCTCTCAGTTTATCCCTTGTGCATTTGTGTGTGTGTGTGTGTGTGTGTGTGAGAGAGAGAGAGAGAGAGAGAGCTCTTGATCTAGATATTGGCATCATGGATCCAGTTTTAACCCTTTGATAAGTGCCAGGAAAGTGTTTACCCTGCTATAATCTTAGTTGGCACTACCCCACTCCTTTGGGTCACTTTTCTTTTCCGGTCTGCCTAAGTTTCTCCACACATAATCAAAGGAAGCAGATGCTACTAGTCAAACCTTACTCCGCAGGGAATGCTGGGAAATTTAGTTTGTGTTTGTAGAAGCAAACCTTTGGCTTCTGCAGAGTGGAAGGGTCTCTTGTCACCAAAACAATCCAAGTTTAAAGCTTCACTTTACACTATTACGAATAATGTAGTTTAAGCACATTCTGGGAAAGGAACTACAACTTGGACTTTCTATTGCATTATTATTTTAAGATGTGTGAACTCAGTGTGGTCACATTCACAATTTTAATCAACAGTGGCGGGTTTTTGTATAGCTGAGCTACAGTATCCATCTGCTTACATATGCTATTCATTGTCCATATTTCAGACCTGTTTTAGTGCATTTTTAAGTAAAGATATGTGACGAGTGGGGCGGGGCCAAGAGCCTTGGGAGGAGTAAATGATAATGAGCCACACCTGTGCTACACACCTCGGTCGAGTCCCATGGAGGAGCTCCGGAAGGATAAAAAAGGAGGAGTAAGGGGCCGTTCACGTATCACAAGTTCGTTATTTCCAATGTAGCATTATTTCCATAATGGAAGCGACGCGCCCGTTTTTTCCAGGCGCATCCCGCCGCATCGAGTTAAAAACATCGAAACTTTTCAGAATGCCGCAAGCGCACCGCGTGTCATGTGACAAGAACTAACCAATCAGCTCCATCCTTTCCCGTAACAACGTTGAAAACTCAGCCAAGATGAAGGAACAGCTGATCATAGCTGTACATGGATTGCCATTTTGAAATAAATTTAGTAGCAGAGCTACTGCGAGCGATTTTTGGTGCTGCAAATCCATTTATCCTTTGCTGAAATTTCCGCGTCTTCATGGAGAGAGCAGGTCATGGTTGCTTAGCAAAGGCAGACGCCTCAGGAGCGCTTCTGCCCGAGCGCTTTCGAAAGAAGGAAAAAGTGGCGCGCCTAGCATTTTCCACGCGTTTTAGGCGCGATATGTGAATGGCCCCTAAGGAGAATGAGAGGACCAGTCCTGGACTTTGTTTTATGCGACTGAATCTTCATAATCATTACTCCAGTCTTCAATGTCACATTGTATTTCAAAAATCTGTTTAATATGCCAATTCTAATTGTTGCTCAAGAAACATTTATTATTACTACTATTATATGTTCAAAAACAATTTTTGGTTAATGCTTAACCTTTTTTTTTTAGTGGAAATAGAGATATATTTTTTAATAATAGAAAGTTCAAAAGAACAATATTTATTTTTTGCGTTTTTTTTTTTTTTTTTTTTCTTTTCTCTCTTAAATTGTCGACTTGGCAAAGCAAATACAAATACAAAATTATGCTTTTGGATTTTATGTTTGTAGATGTTCAGGTACAGAAATCAAATAATCATATCTGAAATAACACTTCCATATTCTCCACTGTGTTGCACCTTGATTTTCCACAGCCATTTGAAATTAGTGGTAACCACTCCTTTTTTATAATTAATTGATAAAAAAAAAATGATTTTAGAAAAGTTTAACAGTTGTTTTCATTTTTAATGCATCCCCTAGCAGCAAGGTGTAGGTTTCCGCAAAAAAAAAAAAGTTTGTGATCTAAACGATATTAAAGTCTAGTAGTGTATGATCCACAGTTGTTTAATGTATGATGGCCAGTTTTTTCCAAGTGTATGATGCCTAGTGTTGTAAAATCTGTTCAGATTTTAAAAGTCATTAGTGTCTTCCAGACTTGCATCAATTCCATTAACAAACTAAATTCAGACATTCTTAGTTCAGTTCTGAATTGTGCACAGCCCTATGCTGCACATTTCTATGAATTAGGTCAACTTTATTGCACTGGTGTATCTGCCACCAATCTCAGGACTGTAAATGAAGATTAGTTTGAACGCCCTGTGTTTTTGTGTTTGACTGTGAATAAGTCTGAATGATTACGACACATCTGCACAAACAGACTTTGCTCTTATTTTACTTGTGGTCCAGGCATTACTCTGACATGTGGTAGTCTGTTGGTGTAATCAGGCTTGTTAAAAAGAATCCACCGGATCCCCTCCGGAGTGGGTTAAGCCATGTCCCGCTATCCCGGGGATTACAGCTTCCTTGAAAGGATTAGCACAATGCTGATTAGTTTGATTTCATTCTCCAAGACAGAAAAAGCCAGTCCTCTTGATGTTTATGAGATTTATTTGAATACATTTCCTCTAGTGGAAACAAATTATGGCAACTGTTTTTTTTTTTTTTCTGACTGTCAATATAGGGAGAAGCTTGCGTTCTCTCGCTCTCGTTCTTGCTTGCTCTTCATCCCGTTTTAAGAGTGTTTCCCAATCTATCTGAAGAGCCAAACTCCCTGATTAGTAGAAATGAAGAGGCAAAAAGCAACAATGTTTATTTCCTTTTTGCGTCTGGTATGGGGAACGCATCGCCACTGTCGTGGTAATTAAAGATAACTCCATGCAGGCAAATGTGTGAGGAAATGGAGGCTGAGCTGGTGAGGAGGCAATGGGGGGAATAGGAAAGGTCACACCGCTTTGTTTTTGCAAACGGGGAGGCTTTGGGCTGTAAGGAGCTGATTTGTGAAGGTGCCTGGATCATGATCGGAATAGTAATTCGGGGAGAGGCTGTTGTCAGTCTGTGGTACAGGTGCATCTGTAGGTCCATAAAGAGATTCTAGTGAGCGTGCGCTGACCGATGCAGTGAATTGCAAAACGCTCCAGGCATCTCTCTATTTTTTGTGTCTGTTGTGCTTGTGTGTATGTACAGTATATGGCCAAAACAGGCAGCAGGATACTTTTAGTCAGGTTTCACAGTATGTGAGTGAAACCTGACAGGAAGGTTGAAGTCAACATGAAATCAAATTCGACCCCATTCACTTTCTTATAGACTATACAAAAAAATATTTAATATTATATATTTTTTCATGTATTAAATTGATATACTGTATTGCTTTTGTTTTGGATGCTAAAAGAGTTTCATCTATCTATCTATCTTAAAATGTATATTTTGTTTTTTTGTTTGGGATTAACATCAGGTTTTTGGTTTGTTTTTAAAATATAATATTTAAATATTATTTTTAAATAATTCTAAACAAAAATCTTAAATATTACTGTCAGAAATCATGTGATTAATCACTGTTACGAATTTATATGTTTAAATATTTTATATGAATGATGTTTTTTTTATTGCTGACAATGTTTTCTTTGTGGGTCTTCATAAATTAACTTTTACATTTTATCGTTTCATATTTGAGGTTGAAAAAGGTCTGAAAACCCCTGATAAATATACTCTTTACAATCGAATCAATCCTCAGTGGATAAAATCAAGTCTTGCCCTATCTTTTCCATCACTGTCCTGCTTCTAAAAGAATTACATCGCATTATTTAAGTTAAATTTTGTAGTGAGCTTTTTCATGTAGACTTCTTTACGAACCCATTGCTGTGAAGTTAGATGATCTGTTGTGGTGTAACTTTCAGCATAATCGGAGCTGTTTCTGTACCTTCACCTGCTTCTGAAGGAACCAGTGCTAAATGCTTCTCTTCCATTCCCCTTCTCTCCTCCTGTCTCCGATCCCACGTTACCCTCATTCGCTCTGTAACCCCTCCCTTTTTTCCATGTCTCGTATACACTGAGGTGTAAAATTATTCAGGGATAGAGGGATAGATTTCTCCCTGTTGAATTGAACCACTGGGTAAGGCTTTTGTGCCAAGCCATTGTAATTGACTGTCGCTTTATTTACCGACTGAGTGTGTGTGTGTACGTGTGAGAGAGACATTCTGGAGTGCTTCCCTGTTCATTTCTTTTTCCGTACATGTGGCGGTTCTCTCTAGCTTTGATCCACAGCATATCGGCAGCTCATGCAGTCATGAAAATGGCTCACATGGCTCATTCTTAAAGTGTGCCGGACAGACTTTCTTGTAATTTAATTACATGAAATCCAATCGTCTTCTCCAAAGTCGCTCGCAAATGTACAGGAAAAAGGGCGTGTTTCCTCTTCACACATTCCACGACTGGCACTCGCTGGATCCAACTAATTATTCCCCCTGTCAGTCTTCCCAGTGGCCTCTTGGATGGAGCACAAACACTGTGCTGCCCTTTGGAGGGATTTAACAGCAACTCTCGTGACTGCTGTTCTCTTGAAAAGGGACCTTGCCCCCTCCGGTTGTTGACAAATGGCTATAGACTGGCGTGATGTCAAGTTGTTAAAATGTACAGCGTTGTGGAGTCAGAGAAGTTAATGGTTTTTCATACTTCTCAATTTTCCACCCTTGATTGCGTTGGCCTGCTCACCACTCCTCATGGATGTTTACGAAAATGGGCGTAATGTAAACAGAAGGCTCAGGTAATGCTGTTACGGCGGCTGCGGACCCAACATTTAACGTATGATCCATTCACACTCGACTAGCAGCGCGTGACTCCAGTAGATTGAGCGAGAGCATCCGTTCAGTCATATGCTCTGAGACACTACTGGCTGTGAAATCTCATTATGCTGAATACTGCCAGTCAACAAGCAGCTCCCATCTTCACCAGTGAAGACTTTACTATCCGCGAGCCTCCTGACACATCGTATTGATGGATCGCAGTTCATCGCCAGTGAGGAAACGGACTTAATGCTTTGAGTGCATGAGAGGGAGAGTGGGGTCATTTACTGGGGTTCCTTTAAACCACAATGGAGAGTTTATGAGGAATAAGGGTTTGAGGGTGATGGTGAGCACATTCCCTTTGAGTGATGCATTACTACTTTTTTTGCAGAGCCACTTTTCTTCTGATATCTTTTGAGCACTTATAGACAGTCATAACTTTTACAGGTGAGAGAATATGTGGAGATTTTCTCATCTTCAGCCCTGTGATTGACAGGTGAACCCTGGTTTGATCAGATACGGCCGTTTCATCTGATAACACCACATTTAATTGTCATTTTTGGGGATTTAGGACCACGAGGTCTTCTGAATGTATTTGAGTAAATGTCAAGATCAGTACATTCACAGCAGATGAAGGCAGGACTGATGCTTACGTTCATGTGAGTCTTTTTTCCTCATAGGAATCCTTACACGTTTCCTACATTGGAAGTGTTGACCGTAGCAGCTCTAGTATGTCTAGACTGGATGTGTAGAAGTTTTTTTTTTTTTTTTTGGGTGGTGGGGTTAAGTTATATTTTCAAATCTTTTCCAAATCCTGCATAGTCTGAAAGAAAGTGGAAAATAAGAAAGATCTTGCTTGCTGGGAAATAAAAAGCGGTGTCTCATAATGTCCTCTACCAAGTCTCTTGCTAGGTTCGATTTATACTGTATTCACTGTGCCGGTTCCTCAGTTTTACGACTTTTATAAAAGTCATCATTTTTCTCCGCCTTTGAGAATGTGTTGAGTTGACAGGCCCGGGTTGGCTCTCCATAAAGAGATCTCTTTTAGCAGAGAGCAGGTACCCTGTCCAGCCTCAACAGTAGCAACAGCCTTATCCCTGCTTAGCATTTATGAGTTCTGCAAATCATGTAGCAGCTCAGCCTTTGGCAGCCTGACAAGATACTCCAGACTGGAGGCTAACGGGCCTGTCACTCTGCGCTGGTTTGGCCCAACAAAGACTTGTCAGGAAAGGTGAGGTCTGCTGCTTGCAGTTAACGAGACGCTGAACTAACTTGGGAATTTCTTTCCGTCTTTTATTATTTTATTTTTTTTGGTCTTTTGAGTGAGATATCCACCCTGAAGGACACGGATGGATGGTGACTGAGACTGTGTTTCTGCTGTCTCTTCAAGGGAGGCACAGGCTTCCCATGTGAAGCTGAGGAAGGTGAGATCGCAGAGCTCATTTTTGCAGAGATTATGGGTTCTGAAAGTCTAGTCTAAAATATTTTTAAACGTAAACTTTG
>NW_020524358.1:20000-43404 GCF_003368295.1 Carassius auratus
TTAAGTTGAACTTGGGAAATGGCACGTCCCTCAATCCGTTATGCTGTAGGTGGTGAACAAATTTGCCAGGCCCCCCGAGGTCACCTGAGATATATAGCCCTCCCTCAGCTTGTGTTCACTCACTGCTGTGTAGAAGCGCGACGTAGGGCAGGAGAAAGAGATGATATTTCCCTTCAGAAGGAGTACATGCTGTGCCCTCTGCTGCTAATTACCAAAGATTGACTTTACTTATCAAGCGGGTGCAGCACACAATTCATCGCTGCGATTTGTGTCTTCGGTTAGAGGTCTCTGGTAAGGGTGTAGACGTGGCATTTCAGAAGAGAGATATGAAGAGGTAGGAGTATCTGAAGAAAGTCTGACAGATAATGTAGGCTGCTTTACTAAGGCTGTCATGCTTCCTTCCCATCAACTCCCGCTGTCTGGCATGAATTCAGGACATGGCACAACAACATAAACACTGTCTCCAATAACATAGAAAGTTGTTTTGTGTTGTTGTTGTTGTTGTTGTGGTTTTCTCCAAAAGCTGAAAGTAGTGCACATTCCATTCACGTTCTTCATGGAGAAATTGATTTTTAATTGATGATTGATGTTTCTGTAGACGCCACAAGTGCAATTTCAAAAGTTTTAGCTTCGAGTCCCATGAAGCATTGCAAATGGCTTAATTGAATCAGTTTTTCTGCCTACATCAATCTCAAACAGCTTTTATATTTGTATATATATATATTTTTTTACTATTCTTCAATAAACCTCAAACATATTGCATTTTAGACTATATATCAATGTCTATGAATCAATAGTTTTATTAGTTTTTATTCAATTATGTAGTTCACAATGCATCACTGGATGAGTTCATTGTCTCAACAATTTTGTCTTTGATTTTCAAAATACTTTTTTTTTTGTTTTTTGCTTTAAAACAATGTTTGTAATGTCATAATTCATATCGGTGCTGGTTAGTTTGGTTAATGTGGTATTAAAAATACTAACTGTTGTGCACTTATGTTCATCTGACATCTGATATGTTCAAGTATGGCCAGTCACTGTTTGTTGTTTGGCTTTGAAACTTTTATTTATTTATTTTGTAATAATTAATCAAGGCACACAGCTGTGTCGCTGCAATGCAGTTTCAAATAGGTCATGTCGTTGTAGAAGAATCGGTTAAATTGTAAACCTCCTTCGACTCTTTCTGCCTTGTGAGATCCCCTTTCCTCTGTGATGAGTAGAACAAAGGCAGACCACCCGTTGAAATCTGAGAGAGGTGGGCTGAATGAGCATTAATCCACGTGTTTGTGAGTCTGTATTTGCTTGCATTCATCATTGTACACCCACAAATCCTGGTAATCACGTTAGGTGTGACAAAGTGGCTATTTGTATGCTCATGGACAGGGAGGAATAGAAACGCTCTTTGCCGAGTAAAGCAGAGAACAACGGCCGAACTCTCAGTTTGAAGGTTTGGATTTTCAAGTAATCTGTTATGGTGGAGGTGTCTAGGCCTTCAAGTATTTATTGTCTGCATCTTCCTTTCACGCTCAGACAAACCCCAGGGCTTAGATCCAAAGGTCCTAATCATACACGCCGCCTTCCGCTTACACCTTTTATCAGAATGTCTCCAGCCCTGAATTATTCAGCTTTTTTGTTCCAACATTAAAAAAGTCCTCTTTTTTTTATCATTTTAAAGAGCAGCCCACAGTTCTTTTCCCTTCCCATCTCTGTTTGGTTTGTGGCCACAGTCGATCATTATCTGTTCTACATGCTGCCAATGAGGAAGCAGAATTCCCTTCCTAATTACAGTGAAGGGCTATGAGAGAGGACTCGTCTGTGTGTTTTCTTGCGTGTTTATTTTTAATCCATGGCGGCCGGGGTCTCCAGTGGCTCGAGGGCAGCCTGTGGCCATAACCATAGCAATAGACAACATAGGCCTTGTGCAAGTGTCCAAAAAATACCATCTCGTTTACTAGAACAAACTCTAGTTTTCGTAAAATACAGCACCAGAGGGCCTATTTCTTAACACTTCAGTGTATGTATAATTTATCGCCCTTTATTTTATTTTTTTATGATCCTTTTCTTTCTATTTTGAGAAACATTTCATGTGTTTTGCGAGTGCCAAGTAATAATTGTTAATTAGTCCTTCAGGCTTTTGAGCAGAATGAGAATTTCTCACTCCGGCGCCTGATGTGCAGTGAAAACAGAATAAAGTGGAGGCTTGTGCCGAGATAAATGCGTAATCACTCTATCAGCAGGTATCAAACAAACAAAGTAGAGAGCTTTGCAATGCTAATCTCGGCTTTTTGAGAATAGAGTATCCAAGCTCTGTCATTTTTTAGTTTGTCTTTATTGAATGGTGTGCTTGAGTCTTTATGCCTCGTCTTTACCAGACGTGCACTATCCTACAATGCACAATCTTGTTGCTTGGATTTGTTATCACTTCTTGCTGAGGTCTCATGCGAAGGATTAGCGCAAGGGGAATTACTGCGGAGTTGACAGGAGGGAGGCAAAGGCAGGATGTAGCCGGGCTACGGATAACCCCAATCCAAATTTCCCCCTTGGCCAAAGTGCTCATCCACAGATGAAAGCCAAACCTGGCTCTGATATGCTGATCAAAGCCGTCCGGCACAGGACACCAAAGCGGCATCTGGAATTTCAATGGAGAAATACTGATATAACGATTCATAAAGAAGTTGAAGCTTCACCCATGTATACAGGAGCCTGGAGTGTTTATCAGTGGTTCATTTATCTGGGAACAATGCGGCGTTCTTAGCTCCCTTCAGTGCTGTTTTCACGGCAAGTAATCTAGCTAATTAAGGCACATTAGAAAAGTTCTCCTTGTGTTGAGCACTTCAATCATACGTGTTAATGGGTAAAAGAGTCCTCTGAGCTTAAATTCATCAGAACTTTCCCTGCCTGCAGCTATAGGTGAGTGTGTGAGGTTCATCAGCTCAGCTATTTCTTCACGTATGCATCACATACATTAAATAGAGAAGCTCAAGGATGGATGTTGGTGTCATTTCCCAGTCACTAATTCAGATCATTAGTCAGCAGTACATGCAATGGTGTTGCTGTCCGCACCAGCACAGCATAGGATTGTGATTTCCATCAGAGGTGATTATAAAGACACTTTCCTCAGTATATAAATCTTTCACCAGCTCTGTAAGTTTGAACACGCATACAAACAAATTCTCATGCTCAATGTTTGATCAGACAAACACACACCATAGAGAAGTCTGATGTTGCCTCCGATCGGTTTCCACAGTCCATAAAGGAGTACGTAAAAACAGGTGGCATGCCGAGGGCGGGAGGGCCATGAAAGCGGATCGCAGTCTGTTACTAAAGCACGCAGGTTTTTATATGCCAGATTGCATGTTGTCCATCAGAACATCAAACCTGTGTAGCTGTGTGGATTAACCACAGCAGGGCTTTTCCTACTAGGTTCTGGGGCCATCAACGGGGCTCAAGGAAGACACATTTGAGAGGGTTTTTTTTTTTTTTTTTTTTGTAAATGAGTTTTTTTGTTAATGTTTCAATCAAATATTGCATGAATTAATTATGCATTTATATAGCACTTTATTTTGTACTGTTGTACACCCAAAGCGCTTTACAATCATGTGGGGGGTCTCTCCTCAATCATCACTAGTGTGTGGCATCCATGAAATATGAATAGATTAATTCAATATTTAAAGATATTTTTTTTAATTTTCCATTTCCACTTCTTGAATACATGACATTGTTATATTTGAAGAAAAGTGGGTATTTTGTCTGTGATTTTACTATCTTACTATCTTAAAAATAGTAGCTAGTGACAGGTGGCCATTATAAGTGAATCAGTCCTTTAACTGATTTTTAAAAAACACAGATTCGCTAAGGAACAAAACTAGTGACTGTCTTTAAGAGTGAGTTTTTGAATCATTCACTCAGATGCCTTGTTCAAAAACTTTGATATACATATACTATAAAATGTATGGCTGTGTTCAAACTGTCATTGTTTGAGATACAGTATATTTGAAGATTTTTAAATGTGATTTTTTTTTTTTTTTTTTTTAATAGTACTATAATAGTTGGTTGATTTTTAAAGTTTTCTGTCAACTTTTACAAAGTATTTTTTGCTGTAGTACAGTGACAATTTGGAAACATGAAAATTTTTTATAATTTCAGGCTTCTTATAGTGCAAGTCAAGTCACCTTTATATATATAGCGCTTTAAACAAAATACGTTGCGTCAAAGCAACTGAACAACATTCATTAGGAAAACAGTGTGTCAGTAATGCAAAATGATAGTTAAAGGCAGTTCATCATTGAATTCAGTGATGTCATCTCTGTTCAGTTTAAATAGTGTCTGTGCATTTATTTGCAATCAAGTCAATGATATCGCTGTAGATGAAGTGACCCCAACTAAGCAAGCCAGAGGCGACAGCGGCAAGGAACCGAAACCCCATCGGTGACAGAATGGAGAAAAAAACCTTGGGAGAAACCAGGCTCATTTGGGGGGGCCAGTTCTCCTCTGACCAGACGAAACCACCATCTGGTCTGGATACGTACTGGATCCGGGCGACTGCAGTGACCCTCTGATCTGGATACAGTCTGGATCTGGTGGCTACGGTGAGCTCGGAATAAGAGAGAAACAGACTAATATTAGCGTAGATGCCATTCTTCTAATGATGTAGCAAGTGCATCGGGTGGAATGGGAAGTGTTCCCGGTTCCGGTTTTTATAGAAGTAGGTAAGTAGGTTTTTATACATGAAAACATACAACTGATTTTATCTTTTAGGATGGGGGTTCTTTATATTCTTTACAGCAAAAAGTGAAAATCTCTTTACTACTATATGTTAGAAAGATGGAGAGAAATGTTTTACCAATGTAGTGCTTTGTCTACATATCTTGAGGTGCTTTTCATTAAGGTTTTCCCTTGTTTTTGCACAAGAAGAAGGTTGTTGGTTGTATTGCTTCCTTTTTGAGCAGGATAGCCCACCGCTTAATGCATGTGGAGGGAATATTACCCAAAGGCTCGAGAGGACACCTGTCTCTGAATGGCTCGTTCTAACTGCTCCACTCCAAGACAGTTTTACAACAACTCAAAGGATGACATTAAAGTGCAGAAAAAAATGAGAAGTCAGCACCTGAAGGACATTACCCGCTCTATTATAGTGCTAAAATGCACTGGTGATCGTAGCACCTCCTGTGAATGTCATATGTGCGGTCTCATATCCTTCCCTCGTGCTATTTATCGACCCTTTGGATGATAAGTTTTATAAGCACAACTTGCTGAGCTGTCAAGGGTGAAAAGGTGGCATGTAGCGCACATTGCTGGACGCACAACACCGAAGCGCTGAAGCAATATATAAGCCTGACTGTAAAAATAACCTGTTCTCTTTGTCGTCTCCTCTCCGTGACACTCAAAAGTTATGTCTTTTAGTAACACGTTCATATTAATCTGTCTCTGTATTTTGACTTCAGAAAAGTCTCAGTCCCTGGAGCCTCGCCAGCTCACACGGGCTGGAAAACCCCATGACGTGAAAACAAATAGCGGTTCCACACACCCGGGGGCAGAGGTGATGGGCCGCAGACAGAGCTGAAATCTCCGGTGCTCTGAGTCAAATCTGATGCCCGGCGGCAGGCCACGAGGCAGAAATCACATTCTCACTTCTCACAAGAAAGTCAACAGGAGCAGCGGGGAGGAGAAATGTGAATATTGGATATCCCTAGGTGACAGGCACTCAAATAACCGTCAGTACAGCTGGGTCAGTGATCACCTCAGGAATAAGATGAAGGGAATCAGACGGGGATAAAGACAAAATAGCAAAATTCGGTGATGTACAGACCGTAGCAGAGCGATAAGGACGGACGGGTCTGATTACTTCATCTAAGCTTTTATAAGAGGATAACTCAATATCTCTCTGCTCTTGCACGGTGTCATGAATAATACGGGGAGCGTGTAATTTGGGGATCTGCATGTGAAAATGCATGTTTGTGCGTGCAGTCGGATCTTATTATTCAGCCGTTTTCGCTGCAACGGCCGTGTTCAGCGGTGTTGGGAGCTGTGAGATTAGTATTTTCCTTAAATTCATGGCAGTGAATAATTTGACTTTTTCGTTTTATATCTGAGTGACTTTTGACAATAATGCAGTGATACTATTATCTTCGGCGGGGAAGATGCGTTTCGCCGGCTTAACTGCAGCCGTCTGCGCTTTACGCCATAAATCTCACGATTTTATATCCAGATTCATATTTTCAGGAAATGCCTGCCGTCTACATTAGGCTGAGCATGTCTACATCTATATACAGCACTCAAAGCACATGCACACTTAACAAATTCAAGTATTGACCTCACCATTCAGCTGACTGATAAAGCGGCCGATGCACAAAGAAGAAATCAGATATATAGTCTTGCTTTTCACCAAAGCAAGACCCACGGAAGCAGATAAAACTAAGCATGGTTTCTTCTTTCTTGAGAGGTTGTGCAAAACTGCATTAGTGAAGCTCACAGAAAGAAATCTGCGAGTAATAACTAGAAAATCTAGTAATTAGCACGAGCAGCTGTAACACAATGACCCCTATTCATCAAAGCCATTTACTCTAGGTACAATTTGAAGCGAACCCTTCGCCTGCAGGGAGTACTTATCAGGTTTTTTTTTTTTTTTTCCCAATGTTGTTTTTCTGCTACAAGCCAAAGATGATGAGCTTTCCATGTAGAGTTAAACACCCTGTGGTTGGATTGAGGGGCTGGAGGGTGATGAGATACTAACCCGGAGGTCAGGCTCGGAGGATTTCAACATAGAAGAATACTAATCCAACGCAGTAAAAACGGGGGATAAAGTGTAGCGTGCACTAATTGCAATAGTTGTAATTTTTGCACATAATTCAGGCTCGTTGAGAATTATGCCGACCAAAGGACTCGTAAAGACATCGATTCCATGGCACCCTAATTCCACTGGCAAGCAGAGAGGAAGATAGTCCACAGATGAACCTCAAGTTCAGATCATTGTACTAGAACAGGTGACATCAAGCATTAAACACTAACCCCTCTGAATTGACCCAATAGAAAGCAGATGGGGACAGATAAAGATACCAAATGAGTTTTAGTGTGGCCCATTCAGTAATACTATATCAGTGTGGTAGTGCACTGGCAGTTCATTGGCATTCAGAACTTGTTTCTCCAGAGAGAAAAACCTGCTTGTTTTGTAACGCAGTCACCTATCAGAGAAGCATGTTAACATGGCAGTGTGTTTATCCTGTTGAGTGATAGGGTGCCATCGCATTGGAAGCTCAAGTTGACGCATCCCTCTTTGTCTTTGCCATCCCCTTCAGCCAGCACTCAAATTCGAATCCTGGATATCTGGATTCCGAGAGAGAGAGAGAGAGAGAGAGAGAGAGATAGGAAGACAAGGTGCTTCATCGATCTGCCTCATCACAATTCTCTCTTGATTGGAGCATCAATGGTCATCAATGTTTTTTATTTATTATTATTTTTATTTGTTATCTGCCAGGTGGGTCAATTACATTTAGTTTTTTCCAGACCTATTAATTGAATAAAAAAAAAAATTCTAAAAATTCATTTTGTACTTCATTATAAGTAGAATATACCTATTCTGTGACAAAATTCAAATTCAGAATTTGTATAGGGTATGAATAAAAATGTGCAGTTTAACAATTTTCCTGATATCATAATAAAACATAAAAAAACAAATCGTTATAAAAAGAAAAGCCTAATTAAATAAATTAATCAATTATTGTAAATACTATATTGTAAAGATTTTTTTTGCACATTTAAAATTAATATAATTAAATAATTATTTCTGAGTAGCAAATGAGCCATGAGCCATGTATTTATGCAAAATGTTTTTAATGCAAAAACTTTTGCAAAAACAAGACATTTTTTCACCCGCATTTTCTTCCCCCAGAATTAATTAATTATTCTGCCCCCATTTCCTGTTTTAATACCTCACAGTTCTGTTGCTCGCTACAGGCCATTATTTTATCATAAATGCATGATTCTGATGACATCCTCTGTCAATACAGCTTTCAGAATTGGGAGAGGGAGGTAATCCAGATCAGGGGAGGTAATATGCCTAATATTAATAATACTCATCGATAAAATAACAATCACATATACATTTTCTTCCTTTCAGTGCTCTACACATGCATCAATCTGCCTGGACGTAGATAAGCAGGATTTTAATGGTGTCTCATCTGAAGAGGTAGTAATGAATGTGGCAGGGATTTGTTGGAGACCAGAATGAATGGCTTTCTTTCTGGTTTTGCATGCTGATGCATGAACACTTCTCTCATTTGATTGTAATGCAAACGGCGCGGTGGCAACCGTTAATCAGTGCCGAGGTGTAGAGATTAGTATCTTTAAGTGGAATAGATGGAGTGGGATTTGAACTGCAGGCTCTAACTTTGATAAGTTAACTTTGGCACTTTGTCTCTCAGGTCTGCAGGCCGCTGGTAGACTGGATTAACTCTGGATTGGTTCTTCTGAGCAAGCCAGACTGTTGAGTCTCAAATGCTCTCAGAAGCATAAATGTTAGCCTTAAAGGTCATCACACTGAGTTTTAAAGATTCAAGTGGTCTTGTTTTGTTACCTAGACTGATGTTCAACACATTTCTTTTAACAAAAGAGCTCTTGTGGCTTGACATTTTCTCAGTTTTTTTTTTTCATTTTTTGCCACAACAACCTAAATGGCAATATGACAAATTAAATATTACAACAACCCTATATGGACACCTTTGCAACTGAATAGCCATTGGCAAGTGCATTTTTAGTTTACTCGCCAGATATAGATGTATTTATTTATTACGTATATATATATATATATATATATATATATATATATATATATATTTATATATATATATATATATATATATATATATATATAATAAATGTTTGTAAAATTGCAATCTCCTGAGGCTGCTTCTCTTTCTATCTGCTAAAGTATCTTCGAAATATCCATCTCATCTGCTCAATGAATTGAAGGATACAACGGTAATAGCATTAACAGAGACCCTATGACATTTAGTTTTTGTGACAACAACATTCTATAGGGATTGATATTGTTTTAGAATACGCCTATTATAGAGAGAGGTTATATTATTGGAAAAAATAAAGAGTTGTGATTAGCTTGCTAAGTTAACAATTTCTTGTATTTTGCCTGTTCACTCTAGCTAGACTACAGTTTTCCATAGCAAACCAAAATATCCCCTTTCCTTTACCTCAAGAAAACCTAGCTAAAGGTAAGCAGGTAATTAAAAACAACGTACAATAACACTCTGTACACTCTATTTTATTTTATTTTTTTCGTATCGATATGACTTACCAAAGGAGATGTTAAGCAGAATGATGTCGTTCAGTGATTTTTTTCACATAACTAAATGGTGAATAAGAGCATTTATATGTCTGTCATCTCATTTTGTGCCAAATACATTTATTTAAAATGAAAATTTAATAATCCACAATTAGTCGATTAATCGCACGAACAATCGTTAGATTAAACGATTATCAAAATAATCATTTGTTGCAGCCCTAGCATGATATTTTGAAATGGAGTAGTAAACCTTAACCAGGCAGAAATGAAGTAGAAGCATATCTCTGTGGAGACCATCTATCAAACAGCAATGCATCTGTTTTTTTTTTGTTTTGTTTTTTCAGACAGGTTTTTGTACCCATAATGACCAGCTCTTCCTGTGCCCCTCTCCCCGCAGGACACAATTACCACCTCTACACAGAGGACAACCTCTGTCATGTAAATGGTCCAAACCCCTCGTATTAGACTGAAACAGGTTCTCTTCTGCCCCTTGAATGGATCATGTTTTTTTCTTCTTTATCTGTGAGCTGAGCCACATTTAAAGAGACACAAACAGCTCCTGACTTCAAAGAAAGCAACGTGAAATGACCTTTTCATGATGTGTGCTCCTAGAAGCTGATTGCACATAAACACACAGTTTTAAATTGATCTCTTCCATACATATTCATGCCCAGAGCGTTCACATACATGGCCAGAGAAGATGGTCTGCAGTAATTGAGGTGTTTTGAGTTTCTAACCTTGAGTGCATTTCAGCCCTGATAAACACAACAGGTCAAAAGTGCCTCTGTGTGTTCTCTGACAGAGCTTGGATGAGGCTGTGAAATAAAATGTCTATTTTATAGGATGCCATCTGGTTGGGGGCAAAAAAAAATCCATTCATCCATATGCACACATATTGTATAAGCTCTTAAACCTCGCTATCTGCTGTATAAAATATAAAGTTCTCTCTAAGTATGGGATAATACTTAATGTTAACGTTGGAGAGCTAAAGAGGTGAAATTCTAACATAAAAAAATACATTGCACACAAAAATAGTAAAATATATTTAATATACGTATGTTATATTTGGGGAAAAAAAACATTAATCTGTATTTTAATAAATTATTTATAACTAAAACTATTTGCTTTAGTTGAACTGTCTGTTAAATGATTTCTGACTTTTAGCACGCATGGAGAAAGCGGTGTTTGTTTGTATTGTATTTTTTTGGTTTGTTAGAGCAATCAATACATATTCATACATAAAATATAAACTTGCACTGGAATCGTGTTTGTGTATGTGGGTGTTCGTATGTGTGAAACAAACTGCGGTAAGACCGCCTCGGTAATTGCGTCTGAGAACACACAAAGGCTGTCTCGTTGCTATGTGACAGCAGCCGTTGAATGAAGGCTTTTTCTTGCCTTTGATTTGACGGACAGGTCTATTGTGGAGGGCGGGTGTTGACGACTTTTATAGATGAAAGAGGATGACAATATGTTTACCCGTATCATAGAAATTTCATACGTGGAACAGAATGTTGCTGCTGTTGCAATCTGCTTCCTCAAACACTGTCCACTAATATTGGGTTTGTCACGTGTCTTTTTGGATAGCATTTGGAACATGGATATTTCATCAAGAAACATCAGAAATGGGTTCAAGAGTTTCCAGGGATGGCATTTTACATCTCAGAGACTGTGAAATATTCACTGTTCTTTAGTTAGAACCTCTATTATGGCAGAAAAGGTCTAGCGTGTGATGTTTCTCCGCGTCTAACAAGAGCGATCATGGTTGGCAAGACATCATTAGTGAGGGTGTGTGCTTGCCTGATAGTCTGTCAAAGGATAAGTGAACTCATGAGTATCATTTTCTCTTTCCTTTCTCGTGGCCAATTATCATAGAAGTTTCTTTTTACATGCCTATAACCAAGAGTCAAAAGAGACAAAACTGCTCAGCCTTCTGTCTTTCTTCCGCTGTCACTGATGAAGAAATTCAGACATTATAGCATCTATTTTTGCCTTGCACAGAAGCAAACTATTAATCTTGCCATTTGTAATTTGACAAAAAACAAAACAATGTTAACGCCAAAGAAAAATTTCAAACAAGAAGTATTCAAGTGGACGGGATTGAGATGATGGTGAGCTTTTGGGATCTTTACTCTCAGTTGATCACTAAATATTATTTATATTTGTAATTATTTATATTTTTTTTTATTTATTTTTATTTAAATAAAGCCTGATGCTTATATATCAATATTTTGTTTTTATTTAATTTTAATTTTTTACATTAATTTTATTTTGTGGTGATAATTAACCATGGTTGGATGCAATATGTTTTTATTTAGTTAATTTATCTATTTTAGTTATTTATTTGATTTGTTTTTAAGGAATCTTGGTGTGCGTTTTTGTGAGATTCGCTACCGGAAAGGGTACATCTTGAAAATCTACAGCATAAGCCTCATGTTTAAATGAAGTTTGTAGATGAGCTGTTCACACATCACAGAGCGGTGTGCTTGACTCCGTATGCACATTTTTTCACTCATCGGTTAAGTTTGCATATGGATGAGGGCAAACAACCCTAGCAGTCAGCAACAACGCTTCACCCAAACGATTTGGCGCAACAGTCTGCCAAATCATGAGTGTCGCTTTGCTACACCGAGCACACAGCTGTAAAAGCCCCCTCCACCAGATCCACCCATAATCTAAGAGTTTGTTCTGTTTTCAGACAACGATGCAGTTTTGAGCTAGGAGCTTTGCACCAGTAAGGGCGTCTAGATCTTCCATCCTCAGCCGGTGGAACACTGTGTCTGAACAGCCCTTGACACGTGTATACACGTGACCCCCCCCCTTTCTCTCTCACTCTCCCCAGATATTTTTGTCTACCGCCTTGAGCTGTATCTTACTTCAAAGATGAGCAGAGGTGCTTTGTTTTTATTTATTTATTCCTTCTTTTCTCTATTTATTATTCATTTGTTCCTCCTTCAGCTGTTGGCAGACTGGCAGGCTGAGCTGATGTCATGGAACAAGCTGGGACTGTTTTGAAACAGAGGCGGAGCATCTGCCGGAGTCCCTCGCGATCTGGACTTGACATCCTTCTGGCTTTGGAACGAAGAGATCATTACTGAAAGCTAGCCTGACCTTGTGTTGTTGTTGAGTGATTTAGAAAAAACAAATGCTGTTGTTTTCAACCTAATGCCCATGTATCAAGTGTGCACATTCTTAAATATGACGGTATATATTTATTTTGCAGTAAAATCATAGAAGAACCATTTTTGGTTCCCCCAAAGAACCTTTTAGTGAAGTGTTTTTTTTTTTTTTTTTTTTTTTTTTCCTGAGATAATGTTTTTTTTTTCTCAGTGTTAAGAATATAAAAATCTAAAGAACATTTTTACACTATAAAGAACCTTTTGTTAAATGGTTCCACACACTTAAAATAAAGGCCTCCTAAAGTGGGTGTTTGCTGTGATTCCATAGAAGACCCATTCATTTCTTAGGCGAGACACTGCAGGTGAATAGGGCAAAAAAAACTAAAAAAAACTAATAGTTATCATCTTGCTTACCCAGTTGATTGTTTACATTGATTATTGCAAACATTTTTTGTATTACAAGTTTTCAAAAATGTTATGTTTAAATATGCAAATGAGGCATTATTTAATGAAATATGTGCTAATTTGCATAAATGTCTAGTACAAAAGTCAGTTTCAAATTTTTTGTTTAATTTTTTTGACATATTAGTCAATTTTTTTTACAGAGGGAATTATGGTTATCTTTTTTTGTCACTCCATAATTCAGAAAATACTTTGATCAGCCAGAAAACAATATATTTTCACATTTTTGGGGGGAGTAAAATGTTGTATATAATCAAGGAAAATATATATGAACAAATCCCTCTGTGAAAACCTCCAGAATATAGACAGGAATAAAAATGTCAAGTTTGGTGTGTGTAAGTGCTACTGAAGTGGAGATTTATGGCTCAGTGTTGAAGAAAAAACTCATTTTGAGAAAACGGCCTTTAAAAATATGTATTGCAATTGAAATCTATTGACACAAACAGATAAAGTGCTATAAAAGAAACACTTAACAGTGTCTTTTGGATGTTTTCCTTCCACTAGTTTGAAAAAAAACTTTATGAAAAACCAAAAAGCCCAAAATCTCAAAATTGACAGGTGCTTGAAAAAACAGTGTTTTTGCCTGCAGTGTCTCACCTTTAAAGAACAATGTTTTTCTTACTGTGAATAACGTTTTAATAATCTAAACAACCTTTTCCCACTACAGATAACCTTTTTTTACAATGGAAAGGTTCTTCATGGAACCACAAATGCCAGTAAAAAAAAACTTTATTTTAAATAGTTGACTTGAAAGATGTAATTGTATTTTGAACATTTATTTGCGATTCACTCACTTAGGCATGATCTCATTCACTACATTTTTCCTTCTAATTAAACAAAACAGCACTTTTCCTAATCAGACTCTTGAATAAGAGTTGCTCTTGTTCATGTCAAATCATTGTAATCCTCTAAAGAAAATGATATCTGTTGCCTTTTTAGAGGAAAGATTGCAAAAGGTCAAACCTCCATGTAAGAAAATGTCAGCCACTCCATGTCTAAGTGTATAACAACAAATTTTGTGTAATAGTCCTTTCAAAACATTTTTGCGGTAATACCAAGATCGCTTGACAGGAGATGCAGTGATGACAGTAATGGTTGAAAACGATTTAAAGAAAGTTTAAGAGGTATACAGCTCACAGGCAACCTGAACGCAAGCACGCTGTCAGGAGCCCATGACCTGCAGCTCGGAAAAAAAGAAAGAAAAGAAAATGAATTCGCATTGTGGGAAACAGCACTTTCAGGGGCATTACACTATAATGCCTACACCAACCTTTAACTCCCCTCCTGTGCTCTTTCACTTACGGGAGAGAGTGAGAGAGGAACCGCGTTCATCATCAGTGCCTTTTTTGCGACTGTGGGGCTAAAACAATATAAATAACGGAGGCCTTGAAGGATTGGTGTGCTGCACTCTGACAGTGAGAGAGAGTATTGATTCTGAGCGCAGTGCTAAAATTGCCTGCCTCCAGGCACACATGTTGGCAGTTCTGAGAGAATGGGAGGCATCCACTGAAACACGAGAATGCTGTCAGTGATAGCCATGTAGAAACAAAACGGCAAACATGGGAGAGCTGCAATTCAGCATTGCACGCTGCCCACTGCATGACGTCGACATTATCTCAGTGAGCTGCTACACATAAGAGTCCATTCATCAGAAGCAGTTCCGTTCTTGTCTGTTCCTTGAAAAACAAAGTTGAGCTGAGACTCCAACGCAATCTGCGAGCAGTGACCTATTGGCTCTTAAGCTAACCGGTTCTCATTTAGGAAATGGATGCCATGCTGTCAGGGCAATTTTTACATGATTAAAAAACCCCTAAGACAACCTTGCATTACCTTGGCGCTCCATTAATAATGTACAGGAGGCTGATGGGACTCTAACAGTGTGGAGAGCAGCAAATCATGCCAGCTCAATCTCAAATTCATAACCTGCCTGTCCTCTCCCATCCATGCTGAGCACTATGTTCCTGTGACGAGGTGTGATGCTTTGAGCCTTGATCAAACCCCCAACTGCAGTTGTTTGGTAACGATTTTAATATATATATATACATTTACATTAAAAAACATTATTGATGTTATTAGGACAATTCCTTTGTCAGATGCAATGCAGTGATACTGTACTTGTTTCCACATGAAGCAGTTTGACTCTATTGTTGTCAATATCTACATGCAATGAGCTCCATCATGTTCATGTGAAAAGGGGAGGAAAAAAAATTGCTTAAAGCAAAGCCTTTGTCTTCTCAAGAACACAAGGAGTAAAGGCCCGTTCACACCAAGAACGATAACTATAAAGATAACTATAAAGATAGCGATATTAGCATCCACATCAGCGAACGATATTGTCTGTGTATTCTAAACGGATGCGTGTCTGCTGCTTTCAATTCTCGAGCTCATTACAGCAGGATTGAGGATCGTTCAAAAGAAAATAAAAATCGTTCTGAAAGTGATTCCAACGATATCGTTTCTCTGTGCCTTTATCGTTATAGTTGTGGTGTGGACTCCGCTGTTATTTAATATTGAGAACGATTTTTAGAACTATATTTTTATCGTTATCTTTATAGTTATCGTGCTTGGTGTGAACGGGCCTTAAGAGTCTGGCCAGAAGTGGCTGTCCTAAGTGAAGTTGCTCCATCCCCATCAATGACAAACGTGAAGCCACATCACTTCAAATCTCCACTCACATGGCTTAAGGTTTTAGGGCTCTTTTATATCATTCTAAAAGTAACAGTACTTCCTCCAAGAGCAGGAATATTGACAGAGCTTCAAAATCCATCTTTGATAGCACTACTATTGTGCGGGAATTGCCTTCTACTGTGTATGGCGCTGTTGGAGTATTGTAGTTGCTCTGAGTGGACAGCCAAGCTATATACTTATTAAGCTATATTATTGGGTACAGGTTGAGTTAAAACACAATTGCTTTATAACTTCTATGGTCATTGTGGGACTAAAACGGATGTCTTACTGCCCAGTACATAGACACAGGAGGACTTGACGTTTGAATTTAAAGACTCCCCTGCTGAAATGGTCAGGTAGTATGCTAGTCATGATAGGTAAAGCATTTTACGTCCTGGTAAAATATCTTGGAAATCTTATTGATGAGTTACACAGCTATATATCGCAGTGGCCATCCACATTTTCAGCGGCTTTGGTTCTGGATATAATTTTCCCATTTTCATTTAAATTAAATTAAATTAATGCATTTAGCAGACGCTTTTATGCAAAGCAACTTACAGTGCATTCAGGCTAACAATTTTTACCTATCATGTGTTCCCGGGGAATCGAACCCCCAACCTTGTGCATGACAACGCAATGCTCGACCACTTGAGCTACAGGAACACTATTTAAGAATTAAAAGCAATGAACTAAATCATCCACATAACATTAATTGGAAACTATGCATTCAAATATTTAAACACTTTAAGAGCAAATAGGGGTTATGTCATTTGCATTGCTTCATGGGATTGAATGGGCAATTAAAAGAGAGCTTGGCTTGATTTGCTTGTCTCGATTCTGTGATTGGTGGAGGTTTCTGTGCAGAATCATGGGTAAAGTATTTTTTCGCCAACAATTCCAGTGTTAAAAAGATTATTTAGAAATAATTTGAAATGCTGGTTGATTGTTTCAAAAGAAGCATCGATTGACAACCATGCAGCTCACAGTTGGTCTGTCTTTAAAAGTTTAGCGTTTGTTTACTTCGGGATCCCAACTATTTCAAAAGGTCACTCACCTCTTGATGGCCATATCAAGCATACTGGTCACTTTTGAGAGCCAAACCCCTGACCCCTTTGAGGTCCATCTCAGTGGCAGAAACAGGTCCAGTCAAGATTGGGCATCCCTTGCCATCTTGACCTACAGATCTTACTGTCACTTCCCAAAGCGATTTGCATTCTCTAAGTAAGCTCATGCCATTGGGAAGATACTGTATGCCAAAATATCTTCTGAGTTTTGGTCCACTTTCTTTTATGCCTGACCCTTCGATCCCTTGAAACAACTTTAACTCTCTTAGTTAAAGTCAAGCAATTCTGGGTAAAAGAGAGGCATGCACTGTCAAAGATATACATAGCAAACATGCTTAATTATCCAGCGCTTCCCCACAACGGCTGTGTTCAAAGTGCATATCCAGGGGAGTTTAGGGAGGGAATTAATAAATCTAGCTTCAGTGTCGTACGGAAATAACAAGTATTGATGAGCTATTCAGAGTGTATTTCCCAAAGGACGGGTAATTGTGCCCTGTGTGCTCTTGTACTTGAGAAACTGCATGGGCTAAAATGAGCTCCTCACGTGACGTCACGTGAAAGGCTTGTGCTGATGAATGTTCATGTCTTCTCTGATCCGGAGTCCGTGTTTGTAAAAGTCACCCTAATACAATCTCAGAGATTGGTTGGTGGGTAAGTGGAAGAGTAATTTGAACATATACACCGTTGAAGAGCAGCTCGCTGGAGGGAGGTTGCTCCCATCAGGCCAACATAAGAACTTGTATTCTCACCGTGCTTTCACGCTTTATAACCACCTTTATGGCGCTTTTTAAATTACTGTATGCATGCATTTGATTCTAATGAACACTGTTGTGGTAATGAAATGAATAGTAGTTAAGCAGGGTGGCCCGGATGATTCAGCAGTTCTTATGTGAGGGACTAACGAAACACATTTCCTTATTGCTTTAATTTTGTATACTCTGCTGATCTTTTATTTTTGCAGTTGCTGCGAGGTGGAAAACTATCTCAAGGACACCTGCTAATCTCGCTTTTGCTTATGTTTTAGTCACCGGATCTGAGAACATGGAATAATTCCCTCATCATGATTGTTTCCGTGCTTATTTACGACAAAGCGGGCTATTACTGTGCAGAACCTTTTCTGTTCACAATCATTAGGTGCGGGAAAATGAGTCTTCGGAATCATTAGATGAGGGGGGATCTTTGTTGAAGGGCCAAGAACAATAGACTGCTTTTGTTAGCACTTCTGTTTGGTTGTAAGAAACCATCACAATTACGCAAACCGAAACGGTTGTAATTATGCCGAGAGCATTCGTCTTTTTTCTTCCCATTAAAGCTTCTCTGCATATCACAGAGGAACACTTCTAGTCCACTGAACGGGAGACATTACTGGAGCTGTTTTTCATCCGGCTCGCCCTGTAAACACTATCTCATTTTGCTGATGGTTTTTCGCTGGTGACAAAACGTCGTCTGAAAAAAAAAGACAGGACAAAAAATGCCAGCAAGCATTCTTGGGTCGTTTTATTGTTCTTTCGCTGTTGCCGTGTGCTTCAGGACTGGCGAACGTAAGAGCTCAGGCTAATCGTATTTTAGCTGCTGCAAGGGTTCATTAGCATGCGGCTCCATGCAGGCTCTGGAATCAAAGGCCTGACCGTGTCCAGGAGGTGGGCTAGCTGCGCCCTTAACTCACGTTCAGTTTGTTGTTTCTGTCATGGTTGCAAATGAATGGCTTGATGCTAATCTTCATGGGAAGATAAGAACACAGCTACAATTAAAAACACATTAAAATGAAAAATAATCGCATGCCCAAAACATTCCAGGCGAGTTCAATAATTGCATCAAGCAGTGTATTCCCTGTTTGAGGAGCAATTTCTGATTAGACTTGAACGTAGTTTATGTTAATTTCATTGTGTTTGAACATTGTGGGGGAATAAAAAGGCACAGGAAAAATTCCGGCTTATCCGCGCGATAAGTAACTTTTAATGTTCTCAGAGGGTTTAAGATGAAAAACAGAGTCGTTTCTTACAGTAAATCTCAAAGGTAATTTATAATGGGCTAACGGAGCATGTGTAGCACAGGAAGGACAAAAGCGGGAAGCATGCATAAATTGACCAGAGCGCTTGTGTTCATAAAGCAGCCAATTTAAATGTAGTGTTCAGCTAATGAGGCCACTTTCCCTTTTGAGCACCGAGTACTTCCCTCCCTAACTGACCCTATTGTTGACAATGTTTGTTTGTTATCTTGCCGTGCTAATGACAACTAATCTCAGTTGTAAGCCTGCTCCTTCTGGACCGTATGCTTTCATAAAACTGTCTTTGGACAATGTGATGGCTCATTCATTAATTTTCCCTGTACTTTTGTTTCCTTCAGAGACGACAGAGCATCTGCCATTGTGGTTTCCCAGTTTTTTTGAACTCGTCATCTGAACCTTGACCTCCATCATAACCTTGGTAACCATTTCATCTTTTATTTCTCCCATCGTTATTTCCCTGTGATTATATTTTACCCTGTTATGTTTGCTTTAGTTAGTCATGTGCATCTGTATGGAGGCTGGTTTCCACCATGGGATAAAAAAAAAATAATTACGATTTGAAGTAGATTAAGTCAGAATTGTGAGATAAAAAGTTTATATATCACAATTCTGATTATTTTTCTTGCAATTCTTAGTTTCTATCTCCCAATTTTCTCACAACTTTTTCTAGAAATTGATTTTATGTATCACAATGTCTGACTTTTTTTCTTTTAATTCCAAGTTTATATCTATTAATTCTGACTTTTATTTCACAGTTCTAAGTTTATGTATCAATTTATGAATAAACCCTCAGAATTGTGAGATAAAAAAAGTTTTTTATTTATTTATTTGTCATGTTTTGGAAACTAGCTTCCATTCATCAGTGTGGTTTATTTATTTGTCAATATTTCCACTTTCTTCCCCATCTCTCCAAAGTTCTAGAAAGAATGTTAATCCTTTTTATTTATTACTTTTTTTGTCATTAGTTTTAGTTCCAAAATCATTTTACTTCAATTTGATTATTTAAACCACTTTTTGATACCATGTATATTAATACGGCAGAGTTGAATTGTAGTAAAATCTTACTAGAGTGTCTGGTCTATCCTTGTCATCAAGACTTTGATGGCAGAAATTGTCTCTCCTGCTTAACAGATGACAAAGGAATCAACTGCTCATCTTATAGTTTATTAATTCCTGACCATATTCCATACCTAAAACATCCAGATAACAAGCCAGCATCCAACTTGCACTGAAGTGAACGGGTAAACACACACACACACACACACACACACACACACACTGGGCTGTGACAGCTGACCTTAATAAGCCCTCGTCGGGTCTGACCTCCCCATCCAGGCCTGTCCTGTGAACACAATCGGGACCGCGATCCAGACAGCTGTTTTTTATCTGCTCTGAGCTCTGCCGTCACGTACATGAGGCCTGCGTGACATGTGCACTAAGATGTGAACAGCATTCAAGGGCGGCTCATCAGTATGACAGCTTGCGTGTCCTCTTTTGTGAGGGTTCAGGAAGCCAGAGAAGGTTTGGTGCAGTAGTTTTGGCAGTGAAACACCATTTTGTCAAGATGCTAAACTCTGCATTAGTTAAGGAAAATTAAGTGTCAGGTACAGTATAGGCAGGCCGCAGTGCTTTACTGACTTTATTAAGCCACAAGCATCTTTGTATTATAAACCTACTGATGCCATTCACCATCAAGTTTAATTAAGAACCGTTAACTCTAAATCAGTGGAGTCTTAAATTATGCATTCCGACATCACTAATTATTACTAATTATGTTTATACACAGTTTATCAGATTTTCTGAGTCTGAATGGACATCAGATGGATTTCAGTAGATTTCTTTATTTTTGTATGCTCATGGTTGAATAGGTCCAGCACATTTTGTGGGACATATTCCATCACAAAATCAAAAGAAAACTAAAAATCTTTAAAAATTATTTTATTAGTTAAACAACTTTGCCAAATCAAGTATTTAGAAATAATGCAGTGTTTTTTTTTTTTGTTTTTTTTTTGTTTGTTTTTTTTGTTTTTATCTTACAGTTTGGACTTTTTCCCTGCACAATTCTGAAGAGAATATTCTCAAAATAAGTCACAATGACACAGTTTTTTCGGTGGAAAAGACAAACTTCCATGCAAATAAGGCATTATTTCAGGTGTGTTTTTTATTTATTTATTTATTTTGTCTTATGTAAATGTCTAAAACTTATGGTAAACCTTGGAAGTCCAGCATTTTGAGAAATATCCTCACTGAAGAATAATGTTGCATACAGAAAACAATGCAGAAAGCCGCTCCATGATATGAAGGGTTGATGTTGAAATGCCTCAGCAGTTTTCAATTTCCGACAACACCTAGAAACAGCCAAGACCCCGAGCCAGCTATTATTCCCACACAATCATCAGCCCCATACAAACCCTCTCCTGTGACAATTTTCAAAGCCTCTCCAATATCACTGTGCCGTGCACCTACTTACAATTGCCATCAATTAGCTTTGTGTATTAATGTTCCGCTTTGTGGCAATGCTACGATGCAGCATAAAGATGCTGTCACTCGAAGGTGCATCGCTCGTTTGTGAGATAAGGTAAAACAAATTGCTCCATTGTTTAATGCTGCAGTACCGGTTTCAAATAGAACCTGTCACAAAGCGAACAGCAGGCGTTTTGAACAATAGATCAAATCTAAGCTGCAAGCAGGGGTCGGATCCTTCATAATCCACCTCGACCTCTAACGCTTTCCTCGCGGACACTTAGTCTTTTGAGGCTGTATTCGTATAACCTTGCTGTACACCTAAGCTGTTAGGTCAGACTGACCCATATGACTGATGTCCTCTTTTCAACGTATACGTCCCATTGGGCCAGGCCCTCCTGTGTATGGAGCTACAGATAGAGGGTCAGATAGTTTTGATTACAATGCCTTGTTCTGTTCACGATGCTATCTGCCTTTTACCTGAGAGGAAGCTCTTTCTGCATCATTCATCTTTGCTCTTTGAGTAGCTCTGGTAAGAAGTACAAATTGTGTTTGTTCACTCTCCGGGGGAAGATGGATTTAATAAATCTTTGGGATATACTACTTGTCTTATCATCGGCAAGTACCTCACTCAACCTTTTAGCAGGAAAGGAAAACATATAAGTAAGCCCGAGTCAATAACAGTACGTCACAAGTGTTTGTCTCTGTGGCGGCAGCAGAGGTTTACTTGCTCTGACCCCGTGATTCTCGTGCACTCAGGTTTAGTACAAAGCTGTACCAATGTGGCGCTGTGTCAATGAACAAGTCAGTCTGCCCACTGAAGACCCACAAAGTGATCCCATTGGCTGAAAGGACTTTAAAATGGGTATTAAATGGGTCTGGTTAATTGATTTGCTCCAAAATATTTTAATATAAACCTTAACAAGTATATTATATATTTAATATATATATTGTTTAATTCACATAGAAAATATCTCAAATTATGAGATGTATCATTAAATAATAATTACAATTATTTTGATTAATGTTGTTTTTATATAAGGTCTTTCAAGATTAAATTCTTAAATTCATTATATTGTTTTTTTTTTCATATTGTTGTAAGTTACGAAAGCTTTTCTTTGCTAAAATTAAGCTACCTACAAGGTTGATTAGCATGCTAGCATCGCTGTACTCAAATAAAATCACCTTCAAGTGCAAATGAAAATGTAAAACTACATATGTTTTTCAATGCACATTATATATGTTTTGTTTGATCAGGTATTATACGTTATTACAGCTACAGTCTACAACAGAAACTGAAATGACAAACTTTTATTTTCATGCAGGAAAGTTTTACTAGTTCTTGAAGTTTCAGTTCAAGCATGTCATTGTTTAATCGAGTCCATGTGAGATGATGTATGCATATGCGTTAGTCATAACCGCTTTGTTGGGCGGCTAAGCTGGAAGAAATCAAATATTAGTGTGAGGTCCCTTGTGATGTGATAAGATCGCCTCTCATGAAGCGACTTTGACTTCATCCCCAACCAAACAGAAATGTGTGTCTGGTCTGCTTCGCTTGCCGCAAGCTCAGCAACTTTGCCAGACATGAAATATTATGTTGCGCTTTGGAAAAAAAATGAGTGGAACATTGTGGGAACCATCTTTAAATACTATGCACATCAAAAGATGCTCTTTGCTATTAAAGCTCAAGTAATCTTTGCAAACCCCGGTATAATAACGGAAGCTTTCCAACAAGAACATCCTCGTTCATTAAACACGCCTTTTGGTAAAAAAAAGACATCAGAAAGGTTTGATGTAATCCTAAAGCTCCTAAATGACACTTATGACAGTAAACCTGGCTGTCTGTGTCCGACATGCAGTTGTTTCCACTCTGTTGAAAAACAGGTGGCGTGCTAAGATGCCAGACAGTTATAAGGAATATGTATTTGCATGGGTATCCGTCTCCATTCTTCACGCTGATGCCTCTTGTGAAGATACAGAGTTTCGTCAGTTTGCTTTGTCAGACTCCATTGTAATTCCAAACCAGGTACAGGGAGGAAGGGAGCTCTAAACATTAAATCAATGAGGACTACGGACACCAATCTATGGAAAAAACAGGGAGGCTGGGTGGGGGCGGGGGGGCATCTCATTTAGCCGGAGCTCAGATGCATGCCAAGATTAATATTTCTTGCCTATTTGGTTGTATATTGCATATCCCTCCACGACTCAAGTCTGTCTGGGCCGGCGGCCCACAGTAGCACAGATCATTTTTAAAGTGCTTCATTATTTCACCAACCAGTCTCTCTCTCTGTCTCTTCTCTCTCTCTGTACCAGGTCTCTCCATTGA
>NW_020524359.1:0-29828 GCF_003368295.1 Carassius auratus
ATATTGTTAAAATCGACCTCGTGTGCTGCTAAAAATAAAATTATTTTTCTGTAAATATCTCAGGTATTCATTTCTAACAGGGACCTCTTACCCCGGGGGATCAAAAAATCAGATAAAAGGATCTGAGCTCTTGGAGGCATTTGGTGGGTCTCTTTCTTTACAACTATGACAGCTGCGGTTGACGTCGGAGTGACTCGAGCAGGCCCGAAGCCGCATCTATACAAAGATCTTTATGACACGACCAAGCCGCTGCGTCTTTCTGAGACCAGAGCTCCCATAAGGAGCTCATGGAGCATCTTCGTTTAAACAATGAGAATAATCTCCGTCCAGAGTGACAGTGCAACATCAAAGCAAAGCGTAAGCTACTTAGAGGCATACGGAAATTATTTACGAGTCTTAAGATTTTAGGCTAGTATTTAGGACAAAAGCAGCATGTATGAACGGAGAAGAGTTATTTCCACCGCAGTGTGAAACTCTGAACGATCTGCGAGCAGAAGTTTACAAATACAGAACTGCTTCTTATCTTCAGACGCCTCAAGCTGTGAAGAGGATTTTGGCCACGTCAGGAGATTGAGTGCAGATCTCTCTGACTGATAACCAGGGTGGGACAATAGCCTTAAAATCCAGAAAACAAATATAGACAATGGATATGGTAATGGCTGATCATATCTAAAGTAAACCTAGGGTCTGTTTGGGTTGCATTTGAAAGCAGTAACCATGTCTGTTAAAATGTCTTTGTTGTGATTATCCAATTAATGTTGACCCTTTTAATTCAATCTGACATTTATGAAATTGTCTACAAAGTTAAAAGAGGCATCAGTATTTGTTAGTTGAGCTAACAACTCAAATGTGTTTACATAGACGAACTTTTAAGCATTCTTAAAATATTTTCCATTTTATATGTACTTTTATTTTTATTTTTTTATTATTATTATTGTCTTGACATCCGAGAAACCTGTAATGCAGCATGAACTCTTCAAAAACGGCTTTAAATAAGAAAATCATTATTTGATGACCCATAAACCAGTGTAGAGACTTTATTTTTAAGAGTAAACGCGTCGCAGTTCTCCACGTTCTTCAAAGCTGCACCTCACTGAAGCGCTCCAAGCTTCGTATTTCAAACATTGGTGAAACGTGTCCTCCACTCGGTCTCGCGCATTCCATCATAAGTTTCCCACTCTCGATTAACATTGAAATATAGCTGCGGTTTTACCTTTTTGACTGCGCCTCGGATGGATTTCTGTCTCTCTGCCTCCTGTTTTTGAAACCAGTTGCTGACCTGCGTCAGAGAAAGTCCTGTCATTTTGGCCAGATTTCGTTTCTCGGCTGCGAGAAGGGTACCGGTTCCGCTTGTACATATCCTTCAGCGCGTTCCTAGACCTCTCTTTGAAACAATACCGGTCTCCTCTCCGTCCCAGATAGTCCGAGCAGCGGATATTTCCTGCGTAAACGGTATTTGTCCACGGCACCCAGCGGTCTGCCCGCGCCTTCTCCGCTTCATTGGTAGCGCGCCTTGTACCACATGTCCTGCAGAGACGAGTGGTTTGACGGACTGAAACTGTGGTTCTCCAAAATGCAGTAGAGCTCTTGATAGCGGGCCTGGTGGAACGCGACTATCGGCTTGCGCTTTCAGGATGCTCTCGTTCCCCCGCAGCAGGTCACTCTGCGGCAGTCGACCAGAGGAACCTGGCCAGGCGCTCACGTTCCCACCCTGCAGCAGCGCTTCGCAGACGCACGCGACCTGCTCGGGGGAGAAGGCCAGGGAGGCCGGGGAGCAGTCCAAAAGTTCGGCACTCTCCATCGGTAACTCCGCGGGGTCCACACTGACAGCTTGACACTCCCACGATTCTCCCTCTTGATCTCATCGGTACTAATGACCTCGCTTAAGGAAGAAGACATTTTGAGCGCGTCCTGATAAGTCACTCCTCTGGGTCTCAGGCAGCACATCAGGCGATCGGATTTCGCCCCTCCATCCAAGCACGATCAGGTATCTGACCGCTGTGTGCTGTGGATAAGATCTGGCGTCCTTAGTTCCACCACAAGTTTAACTCCACAGCCCACGTTGGAAAGGAGTCCAAGCCCTGAGCGCATTTTGATTCGCCGCTCTGCCCCTGCGGGGAGGAGCGACGGGGATGTGAAGACAAATGTTTGCGCTGCTGGGAACGTTCATCAAGCGTGCAGTTAAAACGCGGGTACCTGCGAAAGGTAATGCAGGCTCGCTTTGTCCACACGTACACAATACAAGCACGAGATTTCACATTTTCAAATGCACAAAATACTTGCTTCTTGTTCAGCTTGTGTCATCACTCAGTAGTTACTCTCAGTAATAGATATGAGGCCAAAATAAGAATTCTCTTGAAGGGAACAGCATTATTTTTTCTTTTTAAATGACAAATTATAGGCTATAGCTTAATGGATGATATCATTGCAATGACCATCACCCTCCAGAGTTGAGAGTCAAAATTTTAAGGCTCTTTGTAAAATAGAAAAGATTTACAGTAGAAAACAAACTTTGAGATAGGTCTATAAGAAAGTGTAAATTCATGTAATGATGGTGTTAATGAATGTTACAGGAAAGGTATAATCTGAATAAGAAGACTATCTTGTTTAATGATATAAAGCATCCAGCTTTTACTAGATTTTCTTTCAAATGTTTAAAAAACAAATATCATGAGAAGATGGGCTGGTTGTAGCATTTTCCCATTTTACTTCTCTATATTTGCAACAGTATGACTAAGATACACACATATAGTTTGTCCTGCTTCATGTATATTTTATTCGCAGTTAAATACATTATTTACTAATTTTTATTATTTTATTTAAATATTTTAAGTGAACTGGTTAATTTAAAACACAGGTATTGGGTAAGGGTGTAACAACATCAGTCTTAGTACTTGACATTCATTTTCACAGTTTGGAGTTCAATTTTATGTTTGCAAACTACTTCAATTTATAGCACATATATAGGGAACAGTATAATCAATTTGAGACACATAATAAAAACCTGAAGGGTTTCAGAGATTGAAACAAAATGTGCTAACACTCTTCTATTTGACATTTAGATGATTAAATCTCTGAGCCAATCCATTTTTTATTCTCATAATGTATGTTTACATACATTTTTAAAAGATGTTGTCTAAAAAGCTTCACCTTTAACAATGAAATAAAAAAATAACCACATGGAAATCTTTTTAGTCCTCTATTGTTTTGCAGGTTGTATAAGAAGCAGAATTTCTGAATCTCAAATGTTGCACTGCGGCTCTTCCAACTGTTTATGTCTGTCTATTTGTCAGAAAGACACTGACAATCTGCCTCTTGATTGCACTCTTTTTTTCAGTTTGTCATGCTGTTTACTGGAAACCGAAGGTCTGAACGGGAGCCAACAACCGCAACAGCTGAGAGGAGGCCCCAGAAGCCTCTCACAAAAGTAGAGGGAAGTTTGACATGATTGCATCCCTAAAATTAAACACTGCACAAACAGAATACCTGCAGCAGCTCTGTGCACAACCCTGCATTCACATGCTCTTGGTATGATGGTGACATGTAGGTACGTAGGTATCAGACTTATACTGGTCAGTGGTTACGGAAGGCCATGCCTGTCCCAGTGGAACGGCTGTAAACTATGTCTATCTTCAGCCTTATCAGGAATGGAATATGTAACGATGAGAGTTGTCAGGTTGTAGGCATAGAACATTTAATTTTCCTTATTTTGCTCTAAAATGATGTTATCTCTAATCAGGGTATGGTAAAATGTTGTGATATGAAGCGTTTCGTTACAATCCATCATTGTCACTATGCAGAGCTCATTGGCCTGCACACATATATGCACACTGAAAATGATCCATTCCTATGTTAGTTTCTGTTCACTGGGTTGTTGGGTAGCTTGTGAAGATTTCCCTGGTTAAATCCATGTGTAAGATTGGGATAATATGTTTGTAATAGGGGGCTGGGTGTTGGAATTCAGCAGATAATTTCCTGCCAGTTTAAATCCTTAATATACCTGGAGCTTCAGAAGATGATCCAAAACACATGCAACTAAATCCATCACACTGCTTCAGTCAATTGGCCAAATTACACCAAGCAGAGAGGGACAGACAAAAAAAAGAGAGGCCACCCAAAAAAATTTTTTCTGAAATGTTTTTTCATTCATTCATTCATTCATTCATTCATTCAGTGAGTGATTCATTTGTCAATTTTATTTAATTACATTTTTTATATATATTTATAATTTAATAAATATTTATTTATATTGTTAAAATTTAATACTTTGTATTTTTAGACGGATCAAAATGGAAAAGCTCCTTAGGGGGTTAGATATGTTCACTATTTGATGAATAACTTTTTATGTTCTTTATGTCAAGGTATAAAGAGTGGCTCTCTAGTTCTCTAAAATATGGTCACCATCCGCTGTCTGTTTCATTGCTTGTGGCATCTCCACATGTCCAACACTATGGCCATGAATGAATCTTTTGTGACACTGCAACTGCACAGAAGCAACCCACCCCAACCTCTTTGCAACCTCCACCCTTTCCTCCATATGTTCCCAATACATCTAAACCTGTGGCCTGGGGGGCACTCACTAAGCACCTGCCCCTACTTGGGCTACAATGGGGGCTATTCTTCATGAAGGATGGATAATCTAACATTGATGATGACTTAGGAATATCATCAAGATACTGTATGAGGGAGTGAGATCAGTGTCCTTTTATAATAATTTGTCTGTAGGTGATTATATATAGGAGTGCTGATGTGTACATTAGTATAAGCGTGTTTGTCAATGTTCTTTGTGCATCTGTTTGTGCACGTCTTTTAGTTTCCCCCACGTCTGGTTTTACCAGTCTTACAAAGGGGATTTTTTTTTTCAGTTTGTTCGCACCATGCAGTGAGCCGTTATCAGTTAGATCAACGCATGCTAAACGTAGGATAAAATGCCCTTGATTTGACTGTAATGCTGAGTTTAGGATGGAATGTAAGCAAAACGAGCCAGCGCAAGTTTTTTTTTATTTCTTCTGACAGTGGTTTGGCACAGCGTCTTCAGTTATGCTTGTCTTTAAAAATGATAAATTTAACTTGCTTCACAGTTTGAACAGAGTTCAGCTTCCTCACTTCACCAGAAATGATCTTATCGTGGCTGAATGTCTCAATGGTTACGGTGTTTTAATGAGAATGTCAGGGTCAACAGATATTGCTGATATGTGGTTGCTGGATATTTTGCATTTATTAGTGGAGGGTCAGTCACACCGGGTATGTTCTTATAATAGTTATAATTTATTTTTTATAAGAGTAGGGAAATCAGGGTACATTTATTCAACGATTGTACTAAAAACTGAGGTTTCGCCTTTGCATTTTTTAAATGTTTTGCTTACAGATGACATTGTTGTAAAAATGATCCCCATTCACACAGATCTACGAAAGTTTCTAAAAATGCTGTATTACGCATGCCAGGCCATTAGTTGGCAACAACACTTTGTAAAGAAACACTATGTGCCTGCTCACACATGCATTCCTATAGACTGAATAGGTAATATACATAACATGGAGATGGTAACATTATAATTTTCGGAAACTTGCACTTTAAAACACATTTTCAAAAGTTAGCGTGTTCAAGCTGTCAAAATGCCATTTGCTGTTTAAACTGCAACAACTCATTTAAGAATGATTTTTCCAGCTGATGAACAATGAGAACATTAAAAGCCAATCAGAATTCACCAAACATTTAAAGCAGCAGACGTCGTAACTTCACTCTCACTTATAATAAACAGAATGTTATCAATTGTGGATGCCAATATAGATATTGTTACTGTTATCTTTAGTTATTGTTCTTGGTGTAAAAGGGCTTTTATTTTATGAGAATGGGAAACCAAATCACACCTATGGCGATAATGGCACAGGGGAATGATATCGTTGGCATAACATTCAGAAGGATTTTTTCAACTGATGAATGATAAAAACATTAACAGGCAATCAGAATCCACACTTGTTTAAAAAGCTTGTGCATTTAAAGTGGCAGGCAACAAAACTTCACTCATGCTTAAGCAGAATATTACCATCCACTGATGTAGATCCTAATATTGTTAGTCATCTTTTTGGTTATCATTCTTTACGTGAATGGGCTTTTTTTTTTTTTTTTGAATTTTACGTGAAATTCTATAAAACTTGGTAATTTCACAGCTATGTTGATAACAACATTATACAATATCTTGGAATAGCTTTCAGAATATATTTTTTTCCCCAACCAACGTACGATATAAACATGGACAGCCAATCAGAATCCAGCTTGAGCATTTAAAGCCGCAGACTGCAAAACTTTACATTTATAATAAACTGAACGATACTGTCCATTGTAATGGATGCTAATATAGTTAAAGTTCTTGGTGTCAGCGGATTTAAGAGTGTGCATGGTATGTGCATTAGCAGGAGTATGTTTGCATTAGTGTGCGTCTCTGTGTGCTCAAGACCTGTTCAATGGGTACTAATGACAGACAGGGAAATAAACAGAAACTTGGAATGCCACAATGGTAAACAACCTCATGAGCCACACCACTGCCGAAACCGTCTCTCAGACGCTTCCTTCACCTTTATCATGTTGTCAAGGTGATGATGACCGCCATTTTTGAAGACTGACTGATTGGTATCTAATATATTGTTTAGACGCTTATGTAGGTGTTACATTTTCCACTCCTTTTGTGGAAATTGACTTCTAAAGGAGTAAGTGTCTTGTCAAATGCTGCAGGCAAACTCTTCCAGTAAATACCCATCAGATTAATGCTCTGACCTATGGGTCTTTGCGGCAGGCATACATGTGTTTCATCTGAGATGTCGCATTCGGCTGGAGGGTAAAAACTGATTCCAGCCTTCTAAGAATGATTGACAGTGCGGGACAAACCACAGCTTTGAAAAATGCTTTTTGTTTCAGTCATATTGCCTTTTAGGTTGTTGCACCTTATCATCAACAGCTAATCTTGCACTCCATATATCAAGTGAAGAGTCTCGCTACTTTCTGGCAAGGGTCCTGCCATCTATCATTACTTATTGTATCTTAATAAATATAACTAAATGCAATGTCAGCTGTCTTATCTGCAAATAGAAAGGTGTGAAGTTAGAGGTCACATAAAAACCACTGTTGTGAGTCAGTGAAAGGGAAAATCACCCTAATGAGTCCCAAAATATTCAGCCCTATCAGATTCCACCAGTGAATATGAACAGCTACTGATGAGCTGTTAAGATTATGTAATGGTATATGACATGCACTGACGTACATTCATTGTCAAATTCAGTGACGTTACTAATGGCAACAAATAAAATGCTTAATATGTCACTTTTTTATGTATATTGTAGTGTGACATCTGTGATGACTGTGCAGTATTTTGTATTGCCAACAAATCTTCAATTCCCAGGGCTCTCTGTCCAGGGTGTGCCTTAACCTTGTGTACTGTCAACAGTGGAGGAGGGTCTCACACACACACACACACACACACACACACACACACACACACACACACACACACACACACACACACACACACACACACATATCCCTTATACAGTCTATATATATATATATATATATATATATATATATATATATATATATATATATATATACGATTAATGATTTGACAGCACTATTTAATTAATTAAATAATAATTATTATTAATAGTATTATTAATAGTATTAACATTACACTCTCTGAACTGCTCTAGAAAAAAAACATTAATAAATGATGTTGTGAATAATATTTATTATAGTAATAGAAGTAGTAGTAGTAATAATAATAATAATTACAATAATAATAATGAAAAGGATTAATAATACTTCATTTAATGGCTATTATTATTGGATATGTGGATAAAGGTCAAGTTTAGTAAATAATGCTACCATTCTCTCTCTCTCTCTCTCTCTCTCTCTCTCTCTCTCACACACACACACACACACACACACACACTCACACAAACACGCACACACAATGTCTGTGTACTGTACATACAGCCTCACAATGGATAAGGGCCGCTCTGAGTTTTTTATTTTTTTCTATTTTTTTTTTATTCTAAATAAAGTTGCTCAGTGCTTAAGCCATGGACATTGTCTTATTAACATCCAGGCTTTTAAAAAACGAATAATAAAAGAATAATAAAGAGTGGAATGATAAATAATGTGAAAAGCACATAGGTGGAAAATGAGGTGGAAAAGTGAATAGTTCACCTTAAGTATATCGATGAGGAAAGACCTGAAAATTGATTAAGCATCTGATAACCTCACACAGTAGTTTTCCTTCTAGCCCCATCAATGTGGGAAATGTCTTGTCTTTCTTATCTTATCAGCTGTTGACTCTTTCATCCCTGAGTTTGCAGTGTTTGCATATAGGGGCTGCTGCGGAGAGCTTGATGGTGAGAAGTTTGCTCCGTCAGGGTTTTAGCTCTTGGCATAGCTGGATCCCTTCTCTGTATTGTTTATATATCCCACCCTCTGGCATCTTTCCACCTTTCACAGGTATTTAATCCTCCATCTCCCCATCAAGCATTTCATTATCAGGCATTATTATTAAAGAAAATGAATTTTTCTTGGCCTCCATCTCCTCTCCTGAAGAGAAGAACTCAAATATTGTAACTTGTACAGCACTTTGGTCGGCCTGTGGCTGTTTTTGAATGTGCTTTATAAATAAGCTGAACTTGAACTTGAAATAATTCAACAGACTGGAGACATTTATTCCTCTTATACAACAATTATCACACCTCAAGACATTGTTCAGATGTTGTATTTTTTAAGACATTCGTCAGGTTTTTGCTCTCGAAGCACTCTTGCATGTAGAATACATTTCTTACACATCTCATCCTACACTTACGTTGCTAATTACCAAACGTCATTTTAGACCTAGTAACAGAGGGTTGAGCCATTGAAAGAAGACTAATGCAGTTAATTATGAACCTATTAGAGAGAGAGAGAGGGAGAGAGAAAGTGAGTCTGTGCATCTCTCAACAGTAGCATCTCACAGCAAAACCGTAAGTTCATCAGCTTCAAAAACAGAGCCGTTATTACCTTGCTATGTAGCTTTCAAGTTGTTAAACTTAAAAAAAAAAAAGTTTAAATAAAATCTTCAGAGCAGCACTGACAGCATGCTTCTGTGCACGTGTATGTTTTTGTGTGTGCGACTGTCCGTACTGAATGAGTGTGCATTTGTAAGGGAGAAAAAGCGGGAGAAAGAGAGTATCCAGAAATAATAACATTTCATTTTGTGGCAAAACATTTTATTCTGTTGTTTCCAGTATTTAGCAGCTTGTTCAGTGTCATTCAATGCTGTCAAGACCTGTCTGGAACTACTTGTGTTTCCCTGGAAATAATTGCACACATTCAACAGCCCCGTAGCATAATAAGATTTGAATCCAATTAAAACGACACATCTCTCCAAATAGCTTTAAATAACATAACAGACCAGACTTGTATTTCAGGTTGATCTTTGAAGGGTGACAAAACACATCTGTCATAATTCCCGTCAGTCACATAGTGATCAAAGCCAAGTTAAAGGTAGTTATGTATGAGTGCCTGCTCCCTATGAAGATGATTACTCTTCACCAGTCTGCTACAGTACATGTTTACATAAGCAAAGCAGGCGTGCTGTTTGACAGAACCTCCTTCGGTGATAATATTGATTGAAGGAGAGTTCTGCTAAGGTTGCTAATTTGACTCTTGGTTTGGTACCAAACAGTGTACAACTGTGAATTCAACCATTGTTAACAGCAGAGCAGCAGCTGTTGATTGATTGGGGATGGATTTTGGGGCATGACGATGAAAATGTACACAGTACCATTTGAAGGTTTGGGATTGGTGGATTTTTTAAAATGCTTTTGAATGACGTCTCCTACAGTCATTTGGAATTCACCTATTTGATCAAAAATACAGTGAAATAAGTAATATAGTGAAATATTATTACAATTTAAATGAACTATTTCTTTATTTTAATACATTTTAAATGTAATGCATTCATTACAAATGGGGCTTAAAATAAACCCTGATCCATAAAACGTTGGTGCATAATTAATTCTATTGTTTTTAATCTTTATACGCACAGATTTTGTCCGATAGGTTATAAGCTTTTAGAAACCAGCTTCACACGCTTATAAACAACCTAGTAACCACAGAGAACACCCTAGCAACCACTTAGAAACATTCTGGTAACCACATAATACCATTTTAAACTGCATAACTTGCATTTTCTTCAGAATATATAGAATATTATCAGTCATTTTGACGGTGCCATTTGGTACCAATACGAAAATAGACACTGCCCCTTTAAGATCTTTGGGTGCATGTGCCATTGTTTTTGTAAAAATAATAACTGCAGCATTTAACGGATATTGCAGACAACCCCAAACACAGACATGTACATGACTTATACAAAACTGCACTGTTAACCTCACAGAATTCAACTTGTAAAGGCATTGTTCTTTATGTGTTCTATTTTTTCCATCTTTGTCCTCATGACAACCTTAATCTGGCCTTCTCATTTGCTTGTGATCAATATTATTCTCCAGAAGGATGAGAAATGGTCATTAGAGAACTGGGGATTGAGTGCTCTCTTGCCATTACTATTTGCCATTATCTCTGCCTCCACTACTTTAGCCTCACTCTGTCTCTCTCTCTCTCTCACACATGCACACACACACACACACATTCACAGACTCGCTCTTTTCTTTACTTAGGCATGTTTTTTGCAGTCAGGTTTTTATAAGCCAGCTGCAGGAGACCGACATTGGCTCATCATAAATCACCCAGAATATTACAGTGTGAATATGGAACTTGAACCGTAGATGTGGCCAGACCAGCTGGCATTACTCAACCCTATGTTTATTATACAGGGACAACACTTGTCCTTCAACCAGTCAAAAAAAAAAAAAGGTTGTGGTGAATTCTTTTTTTTAGTTTTTTGACAGATCAATATGAACAGGTTTATACCTCATAAAATTAGCACCAGCAGTACGAAAGTGTTGACGTTTTTTGTTGGACGTGTCCAATTTTTGTTTCTCTTTTATAACACTGTCTTGTGCATGCGTCAATGATAAAATAACACTTGATGAATAGAAACATCAAAACAATGTAAAGTCAGTATGGAAACGTTTTTACCGTCACAGATCAATTGAATACTTTCTTGCTGAGCAGAAGAAAAATGGCAAAGGTAATCCAAATATAAAGATGTCAGTCAGATGTCACTTCAAATGAAAATAGTTTGTGAATGAGTCACTGATGAAGGTTTGATCATGGCCAAAATCAATGCAAGAAGTTTTGAGCCCACATTTAAAGTGGAAAGCCATTATGTTTACATAGTCATACGCAATTTATTCACATCGATAAGTGGTGCAAAATGTATTTGAGTGCTCTGACTCATACTGTATATTCTGATTGGGTGAGATCTGATTTTTCGCAATGTTTTCCTTACAAATATCTTGACAGTAGGCACCATATGGTGAATGAAGCGAGAAACAAAGCAACAACAGCAAAAAAAACTTAGGAGCATTGTCAGTGTTTGCAGTGCATTTCCTCAAACCTGAATTAAACCTTGAGCGCTGACAGCGCGAGAGAGAGAGAGAGAGAGAGAGAGTAGTAGTAGTGTGCGATCTTGCTCTTGTTGCTGTTGGAATAGCGTAAGAAAATGACTTCACCCTGGAGAAACGCAGATTTCTCAGCACTAACTGTCAATCAGGAAAACATTCCAAAGACATTTTCCCCTTTTCGGGTTAATTGGTGGGATACCCAGAAGATTTTCTGTTCATTTGTTTTACCAAGGAGCAGTTGTCGGGAAATCATCTCTCATCATCAGAGGAAGAAGAAAAAGATAGCAGTGATGAGTGTATAGTGCGCTCCCACCCTCTCTCCAAGCAGCATAACAACAAATAGGCTAGTGACAAATGGTCAAAAAGTGCTTTAGTTTTCGAGATACCCCTACCGGAGGTAGAACTAAACCCAACAATGTTTTTCCTCATCTCTAAGGTCTCCCATATATGAAATGGATTCTTGGCTAAAAATATTTTACTGCTAAGATTGTTAAATTAACAGATATTGTTATACACCCCAAAACCAATAAAGGACTAAAATATAGCCTGTCCGTATGGGAGTTAAGGCATATAAACTAATGCAGATCAATCACACAAGCTCTGAGAGCTTTGAAACTTGACATGTTTGTAGTCAGGAAGTTGATTTAACTACTAGAAAAGACTGGATGTGAATATCTTGATGTATGGAATAAATAGAGACATGTAAACACATATCTAAAATAAGCGGACATGCACAAATTCAATATCTATGCAGAATGTTTTCATTTACTTTGTGCTTGCTTTGCCTGGCATTATCATAGAAACACATATGATGGCTTGTTGGAAAGGTGGGGTTGTGCTGAATCCAGCAATACCAAATATGTAAATATATGATAAAAGAGAAGTGTTCTGTCACTCAATGTATGAGGTGTCCAAAATGAATGAAAATGGAACACTGACATAATTGAGTCCAAACCCATTCATTATCAGTGGTGAGAAGAATGTTGAGAAATTCAAATATAAGAGACATCAAAAAATATTTAATATGGCACCTTGTACTATATGGAAACAAAGATTGAAATCAAAAGATAACACCTTACCTTAGCACAAACAGGAGACCAGGAGTTTTAACTTAATGAACTTTTTAATAAAACTATAACTTAACTTCACACAATACAACTTAAATTATTAATATGTAAATATATAATAAAAGAGAAGTGTTCTGTCACTTAATGTATGAGGTGTCCAAAATGAAAGAACGCTGGATAAAATAGCCTCAAGTCCAAATCACATTATCAGTGGTGAGAAGAATGTTGACAAATTCATGTTTACTGCAAAGTAACTTACATTAGGTAAGTGCTGATCTATATTTATGATACATTTAATAATGATACATTTCATAAGGCACAGTATACTATACAATTCATATGAACCACAGATCCAATTGAATCAGGTTAACATTGGAACGGAACACCTTTATTAAAATATCGTCACTGAATCCTTGCATGTCCAAACTTTGTCTATTTCATATTTTTTCACAATTCAATGCTATTGGTCAAACCCCACGTGGTAAACAATCTAAAGTGTTGAAAATAGATTGAGAAAAAAATCTCTTAACTCCATTGGGCACTTCAACTGTCTGAGAATCCTCGTAACGCCACCTCTTCTTCACTCCGCGGCAGGAACTTCCACGGCATTTTGTGTCCTCAGGATTTAAAGTCGCAACGATTGAGAAATCCTTATCGAGCTACACATAAAGCAAGCCTTAACTCTGATTTTATCTGTTTTAAACTATGATATCAGTTATTGATGTATTTTAAATGTCTACTTATTACTAGGCAAGGCAAGGCAAGTTTATTTATATAGCACATTTCATACACAATGGTAATTCAAAGTGCTTTACATAAAATAAAGTAAAATAATCATGAAGAAATATAATAAAAATAAAGACAAGCAATTTTAAAACTTTTAAAATTATGAAAAAAACTACTTAACTAAAATGAATTTAAAAACAGTTAGAAAATGATTTTACATAAAAAAAGTGAAAATATAGTGCAATCAGTTCGGACATTGCACAGTGCTCATTTAATAAATGCACAGCTAAATAGATGAGTTTTGAGTCTAGATTTAAATGTTACTAGTGTTTTAGCACATCTGATCTCTTCTGGAAGCTGATTCCAACTGCAGGCAGCATAGTAACTAAAGGAGGACTCCCCTTGTTTTGTGTGAACCTTTGGTATTTCTAACTGACTCGATCCTAATGATCTGAGTGCTCTTGTTAGGTTTATATTCAGTGAACATATCTGCAATATATTTCGGTCCTAGGTCATTTAGTGACTTATATAAGAGTAAAAGTACTTTAAAATCAATCCTATATTTAACTGGAAGCCAGTGTAAGGACCTGAGGACTGGTGTGATATGCTCAGATTTTCTGGTTCTAGTCAGAATCCTGGCAGCAGTGTTCTGGATGAGCTGCAGCTGTCTAATGCTCTTTTTGGGAAGGCCAGCGAGGAGCCCATTACAATAGTCCACCCTGCTGGTGATAAAGGCATGAACAAGTTTCTCCAAGTCTTGGCTGGAAACAAAACCTCTAATTCTTGCAATGTTTTTGAGATGATAGTATGCTGATTTAGCTACTGCTTTGACATGACTACTGAACTAAGGTCTGTCTCCAGAATCACACCAAGATTCCTGACTTGATTTTTAGTTTTTTGACCCCTAGAGTCAAGGTATGCATTCACCTTGAACACTTCATCTTTGTTTCCAAATGCAATGACTTCAGTTTTTTCCTTGTTTAGCTGAAGAAAGCTCTGGCACATCCAACTATTAATTTTATCAATGCATTGGCAGAGGGAGTCAATAGGCGGATCTTTTGTGACGTCATTGTTTATGTTTGTCTCGTTGCATCATGGGAATCGTGTGGCAGGAAACACCGCTAGATACCTGTAATTTGATTGTTTTGCACGTTTGGAGGAGGATTTAGAGAAGAGGATGGTTCACTCTTGCTGTGTGGTCGATTGTACGGTTAGTTGAGGGCCTGATAAAAAGTTTTTTCGAATTCCCTCCGAAAAGGATAGCGAAAAATGAAAAGAAATGGTTGTGTGCAATTAGGCGATTGAACATTGGGAGATCACCCACGGGAGATGCGAATCATGCTGTGACTCTCCTTGGCCAGGTCTAACCTCTGCTTTTAGCACGATCACTGCTTTCTGTTTGGCAGAAAAGATTGGCCCAACTTTTCGAGAAACAAAATAATCATAGGCCTTCAGACTTTTGAAAGCCTTTAATCTTTCATGAGTGAAGGGTCCAGGGGTTTCTATTAAATAAGAATAAATGTCTCCCCACCAGATTGGTGGCCAAGACACGGGCGAGTCGGACCAACGTTTTTTGTCATCCCAGATCTCATATGGGCTTTGAATAGCTTCGATTTTGTCACCAATACAAATTTTGAGCTTCTCTCCAAACCTCCTCCGGTCTTCAGATGTTAAAGTGCTTATATATTGAGGATTTTGCCCGCTAAAGGCCCGTTCACACCAAGGACGATATTTAGATAACGATAAAGATATAGTTCTAAAAATCGTTCTCAATATTAAAGAATAGCAGAGTCCACACCATAACTATAACGATAAAGAAACGATATCGTTAGAATCACTTTCAGAACGATTTTTCCCCCTGATGAACGACAAAACATTGCCAACCAATCAGAATCAATCCTGCTGTAATGAGCTCGAGAATTTAAAGCAGCAGACGTGCCGCGTCCGCTTAAAATACACAGACAATATCGTTCGCTGGTGTGGACGCTAATATCGTTATCTTTATAGTTATCTTTATAGTTATCTTTATAGTTATCGTGCTTGGTGTGAACGGGCCTTAACTCACTTGAAAGTGCTCCTTGCGTCTTTACAGCCCGCCATACTGTTTGTTTTGTTGCCACACAACCACTCGCGTATGCGTACAAAGATGTCATCAAAGATCCTCCTATTGGGCTGTAGTAATTTGGAGATAAGGTTAGGTAAATCTGGGTATCATCAGCATAGCTGTGATAGGCAATTTGGTTCTTTCTCATTATTTGACTTAGTGGAAGCATATACAGGCTAAACAAGAGCGGTGCAAGAATTGACCCTTGTGGCACTCCACATGTCATGGACGTCCACTTAGACTTATGCTCTAATAGACTCACATAATAGCCTCTCCCTTCTAAGTATGACCTGAACCATTTGAGTACTATCCCAGAAAGCCCAACCCAGTTTTCCAGTCTCTGTAGAAGTATGTTATGATCAATAGTACTAGGGTTATTATTACTAGGCTTATTATACATGTGCATTGAAGTTTTAAAATGTATCTAATTTCTAATTCTACTTGTATTGAATTAAATGTTTTGGATACCAGTATTAAATTATTGTTTTTATTATTATTTTACTGACTCAAAGTTGGCACTGTGCAAGTAGGCTAACAGGTTTTATTTATGGGAGAAAAAAGGTCTGTCTACTGGCGCCAAGTAAGCCTATCTTTGCATAACTCTTTTTCATTTCTTACAATAACGAATGAAAATCGTTAGGTTAGATACATTTGAGTAGGCTTGTTTTGTTAAAAATCCATAGCTGTAATGCTTCGGTAAATCTCCACACAGCTGTAATGCTCCACACAGCTCACGCTGAAAACGACGCAGTGCCTTACTCGGAGACTGGCCCCATTCTCTCTTGCACGGCTGCTTTGCTAGCATCATCGGATGCCTATCAGAATCCGGGAGTTAAGACCGCAGTTTGAGCCAGTGGCTTGAATTGATATGGCTCAGGCCCTGGCCCTGTGTCCTCAGACACCTCGACATCCTCCACTTCAGGTGAAGGTGGGGGAGAAAAGTCCTCTACTTCAAATGAACGCTCTGTTGCAAAACTACTTGTGTCACTAGAGTCACTCTCCATTTTAGCGACTCTAACAGCAGCTGTCAATTAATCTGTCACTGAGGGTCTCAGGTTCACGCCCCACCGGCTCAGCCCTGCCCTTGGCTTGTCCCCTCTATCTCCGCTGTGCTCTGCCCACTTTTCAGCATTTTTCAAATATTGCCAGTGGGTGGAGTCAGGCTCTGACCAGGGGTTTAGTTACCCCTTAAAGCCTTATCTCTTGTCAAAAGGCTCGACACGACCGCAGACTTTGATGAACACTGCTGGCAGCAGCGATGTCTGTGTCTGTATCATTCTTATCAATGAGTGCATAACCTCGTATCTCCCCACTCCCAAGTCGTAAAAATCTCGTATCTCAGATTAAACATGATTTTGTCCCACCCTCTTTGTTTTTTGATGATGGAAGCATAAAGAAGACAACAGCAGCTGCCAAGTGTAAAAGAACCATCAGCATATATCATTGATGGCATGGATCTTCTTCAAATGCTCAATGATTCAGCCTTTCAAACGTACAATGACCTGGGTGAGTGTGTCTGGAAAAAGATCGCAAACTTTAATGGGAAAGGAAGGTAACAGCTGTGTCGTTATAGTTTTTGATAGATATGACCACCAACACTCAATCAAAGATCTTGAAAGACAAAGAAGAGGCACCAAGATGGGCATCCTAGCACCAACCTGGATGAGCTGAGGTGTCAGCAGCAAATCTACCCCCAACAGAAGATGGCTTCCAGCAACATGTGCTGAGAGCCATGTACCAAACAGCAGTGTGGCGTCACAGCCACCTGGCCAAACCTCTTCTCTGGAACCCAGTTGGTAGAGGATGGAGGCTCAGAGAAGGTGGCTGCATTTAATCTGTGATGTTCCAGAAGGCACCAGCACCTAAAGGAGTTAGAGACCTCACCCACCTCTACTGTAAAGACGGAAACTGCACCGATGCCACCAAATGCCAGTGTCTTTCCGTGGGCTTGACCTGCACAGGGTTTTGCTCTTGCCCTGACTGTCCAAATATGACCCACTCTGTCACTGATGACAATGTGGATGAGTGGTGTGTTGCAGTTGTAACATCATGGGGGGTTGACCCCAAAATGTTTCAAGAGGGTCTGGCTGCAGGCTTGTACTTGCACTCTCAGACTTGCACACTCAGACATTTGCACTTCCGCTAGTGACATCACTTGCAGTCTTTATTTTTTATTTTGTTTATTTTTTTTATTACTTTTTGTTTGAATTTCCCAACATTTTATAAAGCCAGGTTGTGAAGACAAGAAAAAAGAAACTAAATTACAATGTCACTTGCAATTGCTACTTGAACTCTCCGCTACCTGTGACTTCACTTGCAATCAACAAAAATCGTGCAAGTTGCCAATGGAGACAAGACGCTGTGGTGGTGATTAAATTATTAAAAATAATTTAGTACTATAACGTACAGGGTCCTGCAAGAAAAAGACAAGATCGGCAAATCCATGGCCAGAACACCAGAATATGAACGTTTGCGCAAAGTCTCTAGCTAAGCGTAGAAAAAAAACATTTAACATGGCTTAATATATTAAGATGCTATTAAAATATCAAATTAAATGTACAGTTCATTAATATAAGGAATATGTATATAGTATTTTCCTCACATACCGCAAAATGTGGCATAATGGACATAGATGAGAAAGGCCAAACTCATGCTTCTCTACTTTATTAAAATACATAACTAATATGTACAGGCAAGCAGGTGAGCCCAGAATAAACGCAACACACAAAGTTTCACATTAAGCATTTTTCCATATAGAATAAACTGTCTACAACTTGTTTATTTCACTGTCTTTGTCCATTAACCTACATTATGTTTTATTTATAATGATTTTCTATAGGAGGAAAACGTTTAATGTACAATTAAACAATCACTTAATGCATAATGCACGTTCATATTTGCTGGTCTGTATATACTTAGAGTCAACAACAAGACATATAGGCTAGCCTAGGCCTACTAAATTGTCTTTATTATCTTAGTCTGTTATTAGGCCACATTAAGTGTTATGTTGTATGGGAGGACAAAGTTTGCACATTGCGTTCATAGCCATCTGCTTGACTTGCAGTACATTGAATAATAACTATATATCGAATTTGATCTTTTAATTGAACTTAATGTGTCTGAATACATTATGCCATATTAAGTGTTAGTTTTTAACGAAAAGCTTAACGAAAGACTTTGTGCATTGCGTTCATATTCTGCTGTTCTGTGGCCAAGGTCTGTGCTTGTCTTTTTCTTGCAGGACACTGTACGTTATAGTACTAAATTAGTTTTAATCGTTTAATCACAACCACAGCGTCTTGTCTCCATTGGCAACATGCACGATTTGTGTTGATTGCAAGTGATGTCACAGGTAGCGGAGAGTGCAAGTAGCGATTGCAATTGACATTGTAATTTAGTTTATTTTTTCTTGTCTTCGCCACATGGCAACTGTTATAAAATGTTGGGAAAATCAAACAAAAAGTTATCAATAAATAGAACAAAATAAAAAATAAAGACTGCAAGTGAAGTCGCTAGCAGAAGCAGTGTCTGAGAGTGCAAGTGCAAGTCTGTAGCCAGACCCTTCTCCAATGGTTACCAAAAGCAGTTGATGTTCCAAATGGTTGCTGCTAGAAAATAAACTAAGCAGCCTGAGAAGACAGGGCTCATTTCCCCGAAGAGTGTTTGTTTCTTTAGTTAGATTGCCATTTGTTTTATTTAAGACATTAATTTAAGTTGTATTGTGTGAAGTTAAGTTATAGTTTTATTAAAAAGTTCATTAAGTTAAAACTCCTGGTCTCCTGTTTGTGCTATGGTAAGGTGTTATCTTTCGATTTCAATCTTTGTTTCCATATAGTACAAGGTGCCATATTAAATATTTTTTGATGTCTCTTATATTTGAATTTCTCAACATTGTTCTCACCACTGATAATGAATGGGTTTGGACTCAATTATGTCAGTGTTCCATTTTCATTCATTTTGGACACCTCATACATTGAGTGACAGAACACTTCTCTTTTATCATATATTTACATATTTGGTATTGCTGGATTCAGCACAACCCCACCTTTCCAACAAGCCATCATATGTGTTTCTATGATAATGCCAGGCAAAGCAAGCACAAAGTAAATGAAAACATTCTGCATAGATATTGAATTTGTGCATGTCCGCTTATTTTAGATATGTGTTTACATGTCTCTATTTATTCCATACATCAAGATATTCACATCCAGTCTTTTCTAGTAGTTAAATCAACTTCCTGACTACAAACATGTCAAGTTTCAAAGCTCTCAGAGCTTGTGTGATTGATCTGCATTAGTTTATATGCCTTAACTCCCATACGGACAGGCTATATTTTAGTCCTTTATTGGTTTTGTGGTGTATAACAATATCTGTTAATTTAACAATCTTAGCAGTAAATTTTTTTTAGCCAAGAATCCATTTCATATATGGGAGACCTTAGAGATGAGGAAAAACATTGTTGGGTTTAGTTCTACCTCCGGTAGGGGTATCTCGAAAATTCAGGGGCATTGTCACTAGCCTAAAAGCAGGAAGTTCGGCCTCTGCCCAGCCTCCTTATGGACCTTTGGGAATCTGAGTGGCTAGAAAAGGTCATGATTAATAATTTAAGGTTTATTAGTTTAGCTAACGCCCTTGCTCCACTAACAGTGGGAGCCTCAAGTGGCTCAACTCTCTCTTTAGGACCCATATGATATTGTAAGTCACATGGTTAGGCCACGTTTTTTTTGTAAGATGTTTTCAATAATAACCAAATTCAATTCAAGACATCCTACTGGGCTGTAAATGTTCATAGAACATTGCGTATGTGGACATGTTGGAATAGGAATTGTACAAATGTATTGGATGTTTTTGTCTGTTCTGAACTTCTTATCTTTTTTTTTTTTTTTTTTTGACTACTGAACCAGGTATCCTGAATGCTTCCATCCCTTTAGAATAAAGTCCCTTTCAGTGTTTTTCCGCCCAGTATATTGTACTCAACACAGCTGGGAACTCCTAGATCAAGTTTCACACCAAAGCATCATAAGCTCATCTCTACTGCTGATTCTTAAAAAAATGTGTTCGCACTGACAGCAATTTGCCTCGACAAAGCAACCGGAAGTCTTTCGTTTTCAGTGAGATACAGCTATACCAGTGAAGTGAGTGATCATGTGATCTCCTTTTAGTCATTCCTTGTCCTTCTCTATATGATTTGTCTTTGGTCACATTCAGCGATTTAACAATGAAAACAAAAATATCAGTAGAACACCATGTCAGAAAAAGTCCACCTTTATAAATGCCTAGCATTAAATGTAATTGGTCAAAATACGTCCACATAACAACGTTTAATTTTTTTTTTGGTTTGCTTGTATGGAAACATGCCACATTATGCTTTGATAGGGAACAGTATTTATGCCTACAGTTTAACCATTAACACACTAAACACTTAGCTCTCATACCTAAGCCAGGGGAAATTATTTAATTTGTATTGTCAGGCGCCAAGTTTAAAAGTTACAAAACTTTTAAAGTGGAAGTTCCAGGATAGCTGTTGGGTTTTGCATTTGTCTTGATTTAAAGACTATTATTCTTTCCATCTATCAGTTGTCAAGTCAGTGCCTATAGGCACAGCAAACCTGAGCAGACACGCAGTCCACAAGGATAATGGTTTCATTCACCTCATATGTCTCTGCCAACCATACTGTATCAAATCACACTATGATTACTGTATAAATATATATCTTGCGGTTTGCATATAAATTTTAAACAGCACAACATTGATAATAATAACAAATATGTCTGGAGTCGAAAATCAGCATATTAGAATTATTTGTGAAAGATCGTGTGACACTGAAGTCCGGAGTAATTATGCTAAAAGAATTCTGCTTTTCCATCACAGGAATGAATCTAAATATAAAGCATTTATATAATAAAATGTAACAATATTTCACAATATTACTGTATTTTTGAATGCCTTGTTGATGCTGCAGCGACTAAATTATGAAAATCTTACGTTTGTTGGTTTTTATACCCATATATGCATTGTCCTTATGTAATGACAGTTCTCACAGTACCCAGTCGAAATTAAACATGGCCACATAAATGAAAGCACAGTCTGTTGTGACACACACACACACACACACAGGTCTAAAAACAGAGCTGTTTGAGGAATGTTGTGGGTGTTCAGGGGTGGGCAGAGGAGAGGATGATTGGTGTGGGCAGCTGAGATTTGTTCCCCAGCTGTAATGACAGATTACTCAGCAGGTGTGCCACTCATCCCTCACAGTAGAGCCAACACGACTGCCGGACTACACACCTCTGCTCTCAGATACTTTTTTTTGCTCTGTGTGCATTATATATATACATATGTTTTTATATATGTTTTATATATGTTTTTAGAATGTATACATTTACGATTTTAAGATTTAGGATTTATGTGACTTTTTCTTTAAGTTACATCATTGCACCAGTAGGTGGCGATACATGACTTTCTTGATGAGTGAGTCATTGAGTCAACCGATTCATTCAGGTAAGAAAAAAGTCTGTCCCTGTCCCAAATGGCAGCCTAAGCCCTTGCAGTCTTCCTCCAAACACACATAATGTGGCTTTGACCTTTCAGGTTGAAGTGAAGAGTTTGGCCAAAGTGCACACCCAGTGCATAGTGACTGCAAAGGGGACAGTCATGAGAACTCTTATTAAACATTAAATGGGACACCCTATACAGTCTTGTGAACTTAACAGACATGGACACACATTCTGCTTCCACGAGACTGCCAGTGCACATGAAATGTGGGACAGGACCTCTGTGTTAGTCAGAGAGTCACTGAATCAATCGCCTAATCACCATCATCATTCAGACAAATGTGTGGCTCAGAATTGCTTCTTTTTTTTCTTTTACTGTTGATTTGATTTGTTTGGATCTTTTTTTATTGGTGGATATTGAATAACTTACGTTTTGGACACAGAATTGTCAGTTACTTTATCTATTTTTGCTCCACCAATAAAAAAAGATCCAAACAAATAAAAAAAAAAATGTGTGTGTTTGTGTGTTAACAGTCGAGCACAGTGATTGATTGTTCAAAAGAACCACAAATAACAGGTCAGTTGGTAAAATTTCTGCCTTTTTGTTCTTAAGCTGTTTGCCTGCATGAGACACAAGACACACAGACACTGTTATAGAGAAACATAAAATAGTTTATGTTTTCATGCAGACCTGCATTTGTGTATGTGTGTCTGGACTCTCTCCAGGCCCTCATATACCCATTACAGCCCCTTCAGTCTGTCACACTTTCGTTTGATGGCTCTTTACAGCAGGGCGAGCTTGTGCCGCAGGGGGGAACTCAGCCTTTGATAGTCTTTATGCAGAACACATGTGGGACAGAACCTGAAGCAGCCCTGCTGAGAAGACCTGGCCCCCAAAAGTCACTCTCATGTTCATCACTTGCCATCAGTCACCTCAACTTTTTCCTTTTAATCACAACCTACATTTCAAATAAAAATATACAAAAGTGAAATTATATTTGTAGATGATTGTAAGGATCTTTTGTGGATCATATTGGTGGCACTTTAAGAGTGAAGTAAGTGGTACTCTGAGCTGTGAAATGCTAATTATCTCATGGAGAGATCTGTATTCCCTCAGCACGGCATTCCAGCAGGACTCGGCCTCACTGCAGCGGGATTATGTGGATGAGTGGGAGGGAATGTCTGCACAATAGGATTAGATTGATTTGTATCTTCATTATGTCCCTAATGGAGCTTGAGAGAGTGTGTGCTAATGTGGGGACGGCACACACTCTCTTTGTTTGAGTAAGATGGCTTCCTATAGAGATGCTCATCCTGCCTTTTACAGTTGAGTCTGAAAGGCAATGGAATACACTTTAAATTACACTTCAATAAAGTATATAAATAGCTCCCAAACTGTTTTACTGCGAAAGATCCTAAAAATGTCCTCTGTTCTTTTGCTAGCCTTGAATGTTCTCTCCTCTAGTGCCCCCTGTAGAACACATCGGTCATGGCACGAGGCCCTGTATTTATCCAATAAAAAGGCTCTGCTTGAGGGCCCAGATCAAGTTGCATCTAATGCTATAGCAAGGACCTGCTGCTGAGAGACATTGCTATTTGAAACGGCTAAGGTTTCAAGGTGCCTAACAAAGCCTGTGGAAAGGAAATTATACAGAGGGAGAGTTGGGAAATAAAAAGGGAGGGCAAATGTGGGGAGAGGGAAAATAATCTAAAAGACACTTGAGCAGGAGGGCATGGATAGGGAGGTGAAATAATAGAAAAATGAGAGAAAACTATATATATATATATATATATATATATATGTATATGTATATGTATATGTATATGTATATGTATATGCATATACATATATAAAACATAAGAAAACTAAATCTGACTTTCCCCTTTACAGCCATAATGCACACCTACTCACACACACATACACACACACTGGTCTGGGGCCCCTGTTGGTGTTTGGTTACACATTGCTCTCCATTTTCTGGAAGGAATGACCACATTGGTTGCCTAGGGGATCAAACCAGGAAGGACAGCCGCCCGCATTGAGCTGGAAATAGCCTTGAAGCTCTGACAGAAAAAAATAAAATAAAATAAAAAAACTTCAATACTCTGATGGCCTCTCAGAAATAATCTCCTTTTAAGTTTTGCTAACCTTCATGGCAGCTTCTCCATATACCCTGGTGTATTCCTTCATACAGTATGCATTTAGTGTCCTCTGGCAGTACACCTATGTGTTTTGGAATTCCCTCACGTCCAGTCTGCACCAGGAGATATGCTGTTACAAACACAGGAAGTATTAGTGTAATTTGAGGTCAAAGGTCAGTTGTTCGGGCAGTTATATTGGTGTCTGGTTTGGATGAGGTGAACCCGCGGTTTCATGTGAAGCATGTGGTGTCCCTTAGGGCATTCGATCATTTTTCTATTTTTAATATTTAATTTTAAATATTTTAATATTTTAATATTCATTTTTATATACATTCACATTTATGTTTATTTATGAATTTGGTATAAAAAAGTCACAGACACGGTACATTCTTGTACGAAATGCACACACTTCTTTAAGGAATGTACAATTGTGTACAAATGTGTACATTTTAAAAGGGTACTAACACCCCAGTGACAGCTTTCTGACCTTTTTTATATATAATTATAATATATTCTGTATGTTAAAGGTTAAGTTCAACTTTTAGTGAATGTATCAGGAATTATGATAACAATAAGTACTAATACTTATTTTTTATTATATTTTAATTAATATTAAAATAAAATATTACTGTTTAATATATATATATATATATATATATATATATATATATATATATTATTTTTTGTTATTTATTTATTCTATAACAAACTAAGATGAATTAGCAATGAACAATAATACATTAACATTAATAAATTAAAATAAGTAAATTAACACTAACTTTAAAAAAAATGCTTATGAACTGAATTGTGCTTTATTGTAAAATGTTACCATGCATTTATAGTTTATGTCTGAGAACTCTGTTGTCTGGTAAAGCCAAAATGTTCAAGACCCCATTTCCAAGAAAATACTTCAAGTTTTAACTATTAAACCCAGATTTCATATCCTGTTAAAACTATTTCATCTGAACTTTGTTTGCTTGTTGAGTCTAGTGAATAACTGAAAGAGAATTATTTCCCAAGGGACACTGGCCTACTTTCCTTATCCATTGACTATTTTCTTTTAATGCACTCACCAATTATTTCATTCATCAGATTTAAGCACATTTGGATGTGAATAATAAGTAATAATATGATTTTTGTTTCTAGATTTGACATTTATTTTGAAATAATGTACTGTGTTATTTAATCATATTTATTTTTAAATGAACTATGACAAACGTTAGGATGTTTATTTGAGAATTTCAGCATGTGTTTAAGCTGTTCTGGATGCATTAATCCATAACCACTGACTTCTGCTGCAAAGCTGCATAGGCAGAAAGTGCCAGCTAGTTGGTAGTGTGAATCTCTTTGCTCTCTCAGTACGGTGCCAACTCCATTTACACTGTGCCATGCTGTTCTCGTCTTACTGCATCACCCTGTCAGCATTTTCTTCTCCCCAATACTCTTCCCTCCCTCTCCCAGCTCATTCAGTTGTCCTTCAGAAGGGCAGCAGTATGGCAGCCCCTCTTTTCCCACATGTCAATGATTGTAAACTCCATAGGGCAATCCTTATGAATGCTCTAAACACATACTTCCTCAAACTTGGCAAGGGTAGAATCCTAAAAAAGCCATTGCTAAGCCTCTTGCTCCCTTGTGGATGGGAGCCATACAGAATATCTGTCTGTCAACGAGACTAATAACATACATCCTCCAAGGAGAGGTTGTGATGGAGGTTCTTTGATTGCACAACTGCATAACCAACTGCCAATGACAGGTAGTAGCTACACATTTCAGATACTGCTGACAAACTCGTAGATTACATCCCCAAATATGAACCATCTTCATAACTTTTCATTGCAACAAATAAAGTTTTCTGCACAAAAACATGGAGGAGGAGAGCAAGAAAAAAGCTTTTATGTGCTTTGGAGCTAAATAAAAGCTTATCGATTATACTTTGTACTTTTTATCAACCCCAACAAGAGCCTGAATGCCACAAGCTGTAGTCTATTCTGCTGACTCTACATAAAGAGGTCACCTAGCCAAAGCTAGCCCTGCTTATAGAAGATAATGAGACGTGGAGATGAATCAAGCTACATCAGCTCAGTTAGGTCAAGGAAAAAGGTGGAAAAGAAATCCAGTGACCAAAGAACCTTCAAAGTCAATTCCTTTGGGCCTTTAAAAAAAAAACAAGGGAGGGGAAAAAAGACACTGGTTGGTTATTCTGCAGTCATCAGAATTTATAATACGATTCATTTGCTGACTAACAGAAACAGAAAATACTGAACGTTGCAAATTCAGGAGCACAGAGGGCATTCCAGCCTATTGTTCTCTCTGCTCCAGAATCCCTTGTTCTTCTTCTCTGCTCTTTATAGCTTCTCCTTGAAGAATCTTTCATCCATGGTTCCTGCAAAGATGATACACAGATAAAGGTAATCAGATGTAATGTCTCGTAATGCACCAGGCACCACAACCAGCCTTTCCTGTGGAATTATTGCACAATAACCCCAGAGCAAGGTTGGCCTGCATGTACTCTGCCAGACAGAGCAGGTGTTGTGCTGGTCCGGATCTGTCCAGTTAGAGGAGGATCACTGAGTCATTCCATCCCAGGCACACAAGACAGCTGCAGGGGAGCTCGGACCCACTGTTGGCCCCACAGCTGTCACCTTTCCTTGGACGGAAAAGAGCAACCCTGCTACTCTTAACCAACCACAGAGACACTCAAATACACTGTTTTAACATCAGTCTGTTTACCACTGATGCCATTAGAGAGCTTAATTTGATCTATATCTGTATGTTTTTTATACATTGAAAAAATACATCAGTACTTAATTTTTTATTAAATTATTTGATAGAATTTAATATTATAAATGTTATTATATTTACATTATCATATTATAATAGCTTTAATAAACAGTTTTATATACAGTATATTTTTGATAATATTTATTATTATAAACATTATAAAAATATATAAATAAATTGCATATTTATTACATAATTTCTTTGTAATAGAAATAATTTATAACTCTAATTTTATATACATAATAACTTAATTTTTATTAAATTATTTGATAGAATTTAATATTATAAATGTTAATATATTTAAATTATTATTTTATAATAGCTTTAATAAAACAGTTTTATATACAGTATATTTTTATAATATTGATTATTATAAACATTATAAAAATATATAAATAAATTGCATATTTATTATATAATTAATTTGTATAGAAATAATAACTCCTCTCTCTCTCTCACTCTCTCTCTCTCTCTCTCTCTCGCTCTCTCTCTCTCTCTCTCTCTCTCTATAGACATTTTAGAAAGATCTCAAAAGGAAATGTGCTTGAAACCCCCTACTGATTGCACAGGGTGGATTCTGAATTCTCAAACCTCACGTCCCCTCAGGGCCATCAGGACCTCCATCATCAGCCCCAGTAATCCTTAATAGCTTTACTGCAGACCTATCCCAAACTCTCCAACAACAAACCAACCTCTACACTTCCATCTACCAAGCTTACCATATGCCACACAATTAGCCCATGTTGAGTAAACATTCCACTTAACCCACTTTAAAGCTGATGAGCTAATTGAGTTTAATTACAGTCCCACTGTTATGGCAAGAAAGCCTGGAGGGAAGGCATTCGTTCTAATTAAGAGGTTGCTGTTTTGAGGTGCTGGTGTGTCATGATTCCACTGCTGGGATGAAGACCTGTACTTCACTCTAAAAGCCCATAGTTTTATATCATCTGATATCACATTAGGACATTGCTGTCATTTAGAGGAATCAAAACACATGAAATGTTCTGGACCTAAATATTAATTTGTATTCCACATTACTCCTGTGCATAGGCTCAAATGATCATAATCCAAGGGAAAAACTATAACTTGCTGTGCCTCATTGATGAAAATACTTAGAGATTGTTCACCCAAAAATTTATTTCGGCATTTCTTGATCTAAAAGATGAAACCTCACCCTAAGCGATAATTTAATGCTGGATAACTTTAATGTTTTTTTTTTTTTTTTTTTTTGAGTAAACTATCCCTTTTATATATATTTATATAGAAGCCATATCCAGAAATATATTAATTAAAAAAATTACTTTTTTTCCATCTGTACAACAATAAAGAAAGCTTCATCTATGAACACTATGTGCATAATTTTGACTTTCTTTTGAAAATTCCAAAATCCAGTCAAGAGCTATACTTCACTCCACATGCAACATATTTAATTGAACTATAATTTATTGGTATTTCCGTGCTAAATCACTTAAGCCATAAAAACATTCTGAAAGCCGAAATATCTTAGCTCATTTTGTTGTTATTGTCATTTGTGCACTGCCATTGACGACCCATTTTACATGCATAATTAGATGATTCTGAATGAAAACACGTTGAATTTAAATTGAAAGAGCATCTTATCATAGCCATATGAGGAAGTTTTGCGAGAAATTTCTCTCAAGAAATGTCCTTGTGGGTTGTGTTTACATTGTTTAACCAATGCATATCTACATTTTTAAATTAAATCTAATCTGAGACACTGAAGTTTTATTTAAATTGTAGACCTCCTGCTGTTACTGACCTTGAACACTTTATTTTAAATTAAGCTTTATTTTTAATTTAAATGAAATATCATAATGTTGTTAGATCATGCTTCTGCAGCACAAATGTATGGTTGCTCTCTTGAATCAAAAAAAGGATCTTTAGATCCTTCAGTGTTAGATTAGATTTATTAAAAATTCAGATATGCATTGATTTTCAATACACAAGTCTATATTTTTTTGACCCGTTTCCCCAAAAGTGAGTTATTGAAGTCATTTAGGTCATTCTGGAATGGCCTTGAAACACAAACCAGATCCAGATTGTCTGTGCTGCATGGTCCCAGTGGCTGATAAGATCCCGAGGCGGCAGCTGGCAGAGGCTGAGCTGTTTGCGAGGGTCCGCCGGCTCAGTTTACAGTGACAGCTGGCCTGCCGATGGTGGGGGAAAAGGGAGAGGCCAGGGCGGGAGGGCTGTTTCTGAATGGGACAGTGTAAGAGGACTACTTGTTGTCTAAGGCCGGGGATTACCTTTGCCAAGACCTGGAGTAAAACATCCCTGAGGGACGCTGTGCTGTGTTGTGAAAGCTTAAGGCGCCATGGATGATACATGGCTTATGGGAATAGAGTGGGGATTGCCATGTAAATATGAAAATATGTGGCATGCCTCAATACAGCAAACAATGTGTATAAAAAAAATATATAACAGTGCAAGAGAAATGTTGGGAGATTTTTGTTTTATTTTATCTTGCTCTGTCTTGCATCATATATATATATATATATATATATATATATATATATATATATATATATATATATATATATATATATATATTTTTTTTTTTTTTTTTTTTTTTTCCTGTCCTCAGCTCTGGGAGAGGGAAGGATGGGATGAAGCTTGAAGCCTGAGCTTTGGGGCATCCAGTCGAGGCCTGGATACTAATACTCGTGGCTTTCTGAGAGATTTCCTAAACCTGCTGGCCCACGCCATGAATAAAGATGCGGAAAATGAGTCCTGGCTCAAACCCAGATTATTTAGAATGTGTTCTCATAAGGTTTTAGAATAGTACTGGTTTTAGAGCAAGCTCGTAGATTATTTTAGATATGTCCCTCTGTAGTGCCCAGTATTCCCAGGAATAGCCATTCACTCTTAGGTCTGCCCTCCTGGACAAATTTACTGACCACAAATCAACAGGCACCTTGCTTTCCTGCCTCAATGGTGAAGAATTT
>NW_020524360.1:0-39275 GCF_003368295.1 Carassius auratus
ATATGACTGTGGTCTCTTCTTTGTGACCCAAAATACTTCAGCGGTTGAGTCCAGACCGCCCTGTTGTGTTGGTGGCTGCACAGTACCTTTTACTTAACAGACAAAAACTGCCCTCTTGTGTTCACACACATGACTTTAATAGCAACACAACTGTGGTTGATAAAAGTTTATTTTATTGTTCTTGAGTATACCTTACAGAATGAGACAAAAAACTTATGCCATGTATAAAATCGCAATAAATAGATTTTAAATATATTTTTACTGCTGTGAGGAACACGTCATTATAAATGAAATATGTAATTTCTGCAACACTAGTGCCACTACATTGAAACTGTAAAAACAAAAAAACAAACAAAAAAACACTTAAAGGCTTAAATATTCCCCTACTGGTCACACAAAGAAATAGTTCCAGGCTAAAGATTGGCTGAGTCTGTATTACTGTGTTGGGCTGGATGGGATGCTCAAACAAACAGAGCAAAGTTTTGATAGAACCACAGTGTTTACACATTTCAGAAAAATTTGCCCAAAAAGGCTTGCTTATAGTTGTATCTGCAAATTAAGCTGGGAAATATTTTAACACTTCAAAGACAGAAAAAGTAGCATCCATATTTACAAGATATCAGGTTAACTCTTTTAAATGCTCTGAAAATACTTAGAGACGTTCAGAGATGTAGATTGCAGCTTTGCAGCCCACCTGTATGATGGCTTTCATCAGCTGATATCCAGGCACCTGCAATAAAGATGCATCACCTGTCAGTAAAACAGAAAATGGCAGAGCACAAACATCTCTGTATTTACATTATTACTGTTATTGAGGATCTTAATATTGTAGTTCATGAAAGACATTGTCATGAAAAATAATTCAGATTTACTGATTCAGCATCATGCTCCAGTCCAGTGTCATGATGCTCCAATTCATCGTCCCGAAATTCTTTAATCAGCTGACAGAAAAAAAAAGAATAATAATAATAATGAGTAATAGTTTATGCATCTGCATCATCATCAATATATTTTTTTTCAGTGTGGTTTCGAGACTGAGTTCATGCTTCTATTTAACATTTTAAATTAAAATTACATCACACTTTTTAAAAATTACATCATAATTTTTTTTTTTTTTTAAGTAGTACTTGCAGTATATTTGTGACATTAAAGAAGCAAATCTTCTAATACTTAAGGTTTCATAATAATTCTACAGTTTCTTTGCGTGTGATGTTTGAAGTCCACCATGTAAGGCTTGTAGACACCTGCAGCAGCTCAGTGTACTTCTCAGGATCTTTCTCCATTAGAGTTCTGATCTGACTGTTGTAGTGCTCTGAGATACTCTCCTCCACAGCCACAGTGCAGGCCATAGCCCCTTCCTTTCCCAAGAGAGCAGAGCCAGCGCCTGTACAAAAAACAGATGTTTGACACACCAGACGTTTTCCATGACTTTTCCAGTTGTCTTCAAAAATGAAGAAGAATTTGTAAAAATCAATGCATAGACACTCCACCTAAAGGAGCAATTTCAGTTGAGCATTTTATTAAAGGAATAGTAAAGGAATAGAAACCCTTTTTGATAAATTTAGCAATATATCACTTGCTCACTAATGGATCCTTTGCAGTCATTGGGTGCTGTAAGAGTGAGAGTCCAAAAAGCTGATAAAATTTCTTAAAATCGGTTCAGATTAAAAAAACAAACATCTTTCTCAAGGGTGAATACATTTTGTTTAGGGTGAACTACTCCTTTAATTTCTATACATTTGCCATTCTTTAAAATGAGTCTTTCATTCAATTCATTCAGGAATGAGGTAAACGGCTCTCTCATTTGAATGAACCTTTGAATCATTGATTCATCCGATTCATTCAAACGCTGATTCATTTGAAATCAGCATTATTTCAGAAACTAATGTTCAAATGAAATGTTCAACAATGAAATGAAATGTTAAACTGTGGCTTTATAGGTAATATTTTTGTTGGCTAAACGGAGCAAAAACAGACAATATTGTGTTTAAAAAAGAACACATTATTAACATATTATTTAATGTACTGTTGTGTAAAATCACATTTGTTCTTGTGGTATTCGGATATAATATATATATATATATATATATATATATATATATATATATATATTTATATATATATATATATATATATATATATATATATAAAGGAAATATTGTAGAAATAATGTAAAGGTCACCCTTACCAAGAGCAAATCCTGCTATGTTCCAGAGTGGAAGCAGGAGGGTAGGACGCACTCTGTTCTCAGCCAGTATCTCATTAAACTTTTTCAGGTGCTGCTTCTCTTGATCCACATTTCCTTAATTAACATATATCATCACATTCAATGTTTTAGTTCCATATAACACCAGACCTCACTGAATGCTGTTCTTTCTAAACAACTAATATAACAACCCCTCCCAAACGTGATGTAGGGAAATGGTAATCTTTGTGTGATAACTGCCAGCTTTGGTTTATGGACTGATACCTGAATGAGTGGACTGATTTGTGTACGGCCAAGAACAGCCATCTGACCCGCATAGATTCGGTTGGCACCATATTCTCCTGCATGGTCCACTCTCATCATCCTGTGAAGCATGGCTTTTTCTTCTTCATCATTGGTGGGAGGCAACACAACATATCCCCTTACACTGGACACAACAGCTGAGGAGTCACACAAACATGCAATGGTAAGTGAGGACCATAGAAAGCACATTACAGGTGTGTTCACAAACACACATGCAGTTTGTTTTAAAATACAGAAGTTCTGACCTCTAATATATATACAAGAAATGACATTATAAAAAATAAACATAACACATTTGCCAAATATCGCATAATTTGGCATACATAAATATATCATACATTGAAAACATGTAAGTTCTTTTTGCTCTGCATTTCAAATAGACTTTCTGAAAAACTACGGGTTTGTGAGTGGTCATTTTTTTTATAAAAAAGAAATGTAATGCAAAGTGTAGTCATAAGGGCAGTTATGAAACTGCATCTTTACTTACATTTGTGATTTGTACAAAGTTGACACGCTCTCGGTAATAATGACTGTTTAGAATCACGAAGCATAAGCTGAGGTCTGACAAACCTGTGCATGTTTGCGATTGTTTTTGATAACGGAATAATGGATGAATGTTATTGAAAGGCTCTAGGTGGGCGCGGTGTCGCACGCGTAAGCGTTTACTAGTCGGCGCTTGAATATTACGTCAACGACTGGGGCTATGAGAAACTTTACCTTCGCGCTTAGGTAAGATATTTAATTCACTAATGTCCCACCAAATGTAAAATAAAACTGAAGTGATATGTGAAATAAATGTATTAAATAACTGAATTTATTTACTCAATCGTTTTAACATGTTTCCTGCTATAGTGCAAAAAAGTCACTAGTTAAAACGACTAAATTCACTATGCCGAATAATACAGGTAAATGTCAATTATTTAATTTCTTGTGAGGTTTTAGCCACTGTGTACGTGCCCAAACTTTGTTTGTAGGCTAATGCTTAACCAACCAACCAACCAACTTTTTTTTTTCTTTTTTTTTTTTTTTTGGTCAAAGCTACTAATCTTTTGATAATTACTTATTAATACTTATTATTAATAATTTAATAATAGTATTAGTAGGCTTGTCTTCATTCAACATTTATTTATTTATTGGACAGTGTTCCATAATGTTGTTTACCTTAATGTTCACAACAGTTTAATGTTTTTTAAAAAAAAAAACATTTAAAACATTTTAAAAGGCACATTTGGTTGCTTTAAAAGTGACATATTCTACATGTATTCAAAGTTCATGTGTGGTTCAAGCTCTAAATAAAATACTGATAAAAATTCAAAAGATAAAACAAGATGCGTTTTAAGCAGGTGAGCGTGATTTCAGCAAGTACAACATGTTCCTGGATCAACATCCTTGTTGATCCTGGAACAATATACCAATCAAGCAATGAGTTGAGGGATACGTTTTCAAGAAATGTCAGTTTTAGATGGTTCTAGGTTTAGAGGCAGGGATTGGGTTTAAGTCTATATTTTTGGACAGTAATGTTGATCCAGGATTTATTTTGCTGTACTGTACATCACACATATATCTGGAACATGGTAGATGGTACTCTGCTGGATTTGTTGATATTCTTGTTCGTGTAGGAGATGCTGTCATTTCTGGACACAGTGGAGTGGGGCGTCTGCTGGTGGGTGTTGACACAGAACCTACAGCGTGTCTGAATGCTGCTATCGCTGAGATCAGAGAACAGTATGAAGGCCTGGTGAAAAACTGAAGCACGGATAAATATGGGGTTAATAATTTTATAAGCAAACACACACACATCGAGTTGTTTCTGTTGTTTTTCACTCTTCCCTTTTGTCAGTAACAGATAGTTGAATTTTTAAACGGAAAGCTTTTTTGTCCATTTATTTATATGAAATTTAGTCTTATACATGACTCTTAACAGCTCATAGCATCCTAATATATTGCATGAGTCACTTTACCTCATGCCTCCACACAGTGGCACTCTCACACAGCAAATCTTATTCCGCTGACTCCACGAAGGAGCACAGGGCCTATAGCAAATAACAAATAGCAGCAGTAAACTCCATATAATTGTGATTTACCAATATCAATCTCTTTTCAGGATCGAAAAGAAAACTATTTTTCCTTGTGGAAGTTTCTGGTATAAAATGTTTAAGAAAAGTGTTATCAATACATGTAAAGATAATTACTTGGGATCACAGCTGTCATGTACATGTATGGACATTACAAAGACAGTATCCATTTTTTAAAGAATGTGTTTAACCATTTTTGAGGTTAGATTCCCTGGCAATGTAATAAAATGTGTGTTTTGAATGCATTGTAAAGGCCTGTTCATGGGACGATGACCATGATGACTATAAAGTTTTAATAATCATTCTCATTATGTGAGAACAGGGAAGTGCAAACCACAGCTGTAATAAAAGTGGCACAGAGGAACGATATTGATGGAACCCTTTTCGGAACATCCAAAATCTGCCTTTAAAGAGCTTAGGCATTTAAGTGTCAGATTACATAGCAATTAAAGCTGGTATTGAGCAAGGTGACTTCTTGGACTTCTCACTGTGATCCAGAGTTGGGGTACTCAATGTCGGACTGAAAAAAGTCATCTGTTTATGTAACTTGCATTACTTGTAATGTGTTACCCCCAACACTGGACGCTACTATGATCTTGAATTCACATCACTGCACCCTCTGCAGTTGAACTTGGACACTATCAGTTCATTACTGATCTTGTGCACTGTTCTATATAAGTGAAAATCCTCAGATGAACTCATGCCGATCCCTCACTTTAGGACAACCTTTGCCCAATTCCCTCCTCAGATGTCTCTGAGGTTTACTTTATGTGTGTCATTTCACAAATTACCACTTCTCCTTGTGAGAGCTCTAGTGAATAAACATCTTGTCCTCCAAATGGAAATCAAAAATAGAAATGGGAAAAAAAATTTTTTTTTCAGGATTTAGGTTCACAGAAAAACAGAATCTCACACTTTTAAGAGCCTTCCAAAAGTATATTCAGTAATATAATGGAATATGTCCAATTCATGTGTTGCTTGTTTTTGTCCGTATTTTCTGAGAATTGATTTTTGAATGGCTGTCAATAAAAAATACCTACCCTCCTGCTTCCACTCTGGAACATAGCAGGATTTGCTCTTGGTAAGGGTGAATACTTTTTGGCATCTATTTACTGGCGTAATGACATCTACCATCAGAGATTCGTTTGAAGATAACCAGCCAAAACTTGCCTCCTTGGCTCAGACAAAAACAGCTATGTTTGCACAGAACATTAGCATTTAGACTTTTTGTGGAAAACTTGAACTCTGTGAATAGCTTACTTTGTTCTAGCTCAGTTTAAATATGCTAAAACATATTTTAAGATTGTACACCTTTAAGTACAGGTGCATATTTATTTGATATGTTTGTCAATATTAATTGCCATTTCCCAGTGGCGTGCACGGACATGCATGCACATGCTCAAATGCACAAATACACTACTGTTTAAGCAAAATGGGGAATATTTCCCTCGCAGTGCAAAATAAATTCACTAGGGAAAAGAAAAGAATACTGCTTCAATCTCAAGTGTGAGGGAAATCCACATACCCACTGTAGCGTCAGAAAAGCACTTGCCATCTGTTTACAGCAGTTCTCCACCACCCTATTACATTGTGCAGTAATGCTCCAGGGATATCTGTTAAAGAGCTGACATTTAGCCTGTATTATGTATGGCTTTCCATGCAAATGTCAAAGCACATATAGAAAGAAACCTTTGATTATTGCTCTTATTTGGTGATAGTGGGGCTGTAGTATTAAGAAGGGATTGAGAAGCAATTTTACTCCATTGAATTAAGATTTTAGAACAGATTTGTTTTTTATTTTTGATGTTGGTAATAGTGCTGCAGTCTTCTGATGCCTGCTCTCTATAACTTCTGGTTTGTGTTAAATCAATATCAGACCCATCCGGATTTGGGCAAGTGGTAATAGTTGCTTGCAAGACCTTTAATTTTCCAATTGCAGCTCCATTTCTTCCTGATAAATTAGCATTGATGTTTCTGATTGGGAATTGTGAGTATTGAGTAAGCTGGAGAGACATTATTCAGTGCCTGCTGAAGGAGTTATTCAGGACAAGAGGAGTTTAAAGATGTAAAATGTGCTCTGCCAGTTCTTTGATGCTGTGATTCATTCTTTATATCTCCGTCTCTGTCTTTCGGTTCCCATGGTTCAGCTGCCCTCTTCAGGCATTAAGAATTTTCAAAAACATATTGCAAAATATTTACACAGGACCCTTTCCAGTTTATGGCAAACAGCCTCGGCTCTCATTTGAGATTTTAAATACACCAATACATACAGCATCAAGCCTTCGAGGCTCAGTGAAAAGGCAAAGGAATTACTACGAAATTGCAGATAAATATTTATTTGAAAATACCTCAGCGGTGGCAGTCAGTACAGACAGTGCGTATTGTTCACAGGGATCACTGCCCTGATGAGGGAGCAAAAAAAAAAAAGATATTTCAACAAGAAGATGGTTCGACTGAATAGCAACGCAATAGCTGCCTGATATGAGAGCGGATTTAGTCTGCAGGAAGCATAAGCAGACTGTAAACACACATCTGAGGCGTTTTTCTGACAGAGAAAGCAAACAGTTTTAAGTGTGGGACATTAGAGAGGTATTAGATCCAGTTTAAACACTCTCAGATCGTTTTACAGAGTTACCCTAAAGAGCTGGCTAAAGAAACCGTCATTCATTACACTGGTAAATGTATAAGCAAACATTTTTGATACAGGTGATAACATATAAGGGCATGTAAAAAAAGTTGCTATATTATTTTGATTTGGTAAAATGGCAGACTGGTTTATTTGTTCTCAAAGGAGACAGCAGCTTGTCCCACACCTCCAGTTTTATGATAGCCCCCCCTAAAGGACACATGGTGGCCCTTTTGTCCAGAGATTTTCCCTCAAGGTTAAAGTCTGACCTATTGGCCTCCTCCCTCACAAAGCCCTGTGGGTTGTTTTGATAGTACATTTCTTTATAAAGGGTCTGGTCACACTCCTTTTCTTTTGGGTAGATGCCTACTGCAAACCAATTCTTATACAGATTGTAGTCCCAGGGGACAGAAAACATGACGGCCAGGGTCTCAATGTAGTCATTTCTGCTTCGCTCGAACAGGTCGTAGGTCATAACCCCAACGCTGCCGGTGACCTCAGCGCTGGTCTTGGGGAAGGTGTATACTCCGGTCTTGAGCGGGCGCACTGTGGGCTGAGGTGGATTGAAGGTTTCACCACTCTCAAGATAGACCCTGTGAACAGACACAAACATGCACACATTTATTGCTACACAAAATGCACATTTAAATGGATAGTTCAGCCCCCCCGAATTCAAATTCTGTTGTCGTTTTTTGAAGTGTAGAGACAAAGTTTTAGTTTTGAGTGCTTGGTTTAACATTATTTTTGCTTCTGGTCCCACTTTGGGTTGAAGAGGCAGTAGTCATTTGTCAGGTTGGTGATCTCTATTGTGATCTCTCTAATTAAACTGCTGTGTTGAATTAATGTGTTAAAATCAGGTTTTATTACGGAAAAATTTTTTGGTCTGTGTATGTGCATACACTTAAATATAAAGCATATGCATTAGATTAAAGTTCACATAACCCTTCTCAAGTTCATTTCTGCCTCTCTCTTATTACCTTTGTCAATGTTAAATAGCAAATAAACAGGTTACAGTAATTACACACCGAGACCCCACTTCATAACCCATTGGGCCTGTAGCGATCTTCATTTTTATAATGCACTGATTTTAAAAGAAGCAAACAGTGTGAAATAGAGTTGCTCAAGTGTCCATAACTGAATAAACTGTCTTGCTAAGTTGTAATTTTAATATGGAAATTAGCATTTAGTTTTGATTATTAAGTTATTATTATTTAATCCCAAGGAGAACGAAGTCTTACCTTTGTGGCACTCTGGAGTGTGTGTGTGTGTGTGTGTGTGTGTGTGTGTGTGTTACTCAGTAAACAGTGCGTTCTGAAAGAGTCACTGCGTTTTTACTTTGTCCCTTTCCCAGTCTTCATCATCAGCAACAAGAACAGTACATACCCACCTGCGAAAAAAAAGCATGCTTGCTCAAATTTAGTGTACACCCTCATTACACAAACAGGGAGACACACTCTCACACACACATCAGCTCAAGAGGCGTCAGTGACATGCTTGGAACAGTTCCACACCCAAAACTGGTCGTTAGATTTGTTAGACCAAGTGAAGTTGCAAATAAAGATCTGTCCAGGAAATGACTACAATTTGAAGGGGTTATCCAAGCTCAGATTCAAACGTGTAGGTATGGTAGCATTTACAGTAGGGCCGGGACTTTAACGCGTTAATCAAAATTAATTAATTACACAAAAAAATAACGCGTTAATTAAGATTAATTAATTACAGAAAAAATTTTGCCCGCATCTTTAATAACTTATTTTTGCACCGCGGAACGTTTCTCACAGGATCAGTTTCGGCGGACCGATTATACTGGAGCACCAACTAGCGTTCGCATATCACCCAGGGGGCAAGGAACTCAACCGGAAGTTGCAGTCGGGTGGGGGCTGCCATCTTTTAGCAGAACTTCACTTGTGTTAGCATTCCCATCGACTCCCATTCATTTTGGCGTAACTTTGACAGCGAATGACTTTACATCTGAGGCGTTTAAAGACTCCGTTTGTCCATTATTTATTTCTAAAGATACATGACAATGTTTAAAGGGCTCCATTACCTTCTATGTTACATTATGGCCCCGTATAAACAGTTTTTGAAAAAATAGGCCAACGATTGCGTCATAACCACTCGACTCTGTGTCGCATTACCGTACAGACAGGAGGAGAAGCTTGCAGGTAATTAACTTAATATGGCGTACTGGCGTTACATTTTAAAATACTATACAAAATAATTAATCAGAACACTTACTCCTGCTCACTAACGCCAAAGAACTCCCCGCTCAAGCTCGCCGTCTCTGCAAGATTAACGATGGCAGTTTGCACGCACAGCCACTTAGAAGATTTACATCTGTCAGACAGGTTGCTGACGTCGTCAAGCTTCGTTTGAGTCTGCGCGTCAGAAACGGAAGTGCTAAAAAACGCTAAAAATGGGCTTCACTTGTCTCAATTGAGTTCCAATGGGGTCGCTGTGTCCATTTCTTTTACTGTCTATGATATCACCGCAGCAGCACATTGAGCCTCAAGTATCACCTCAACGCGAAACATATAGCAGCTAGCGTGGACTTTACACTTTATGTTGAACTATGTATTATTTTGTTGGTGCAACTGGCACTTTATATTGAACTCTTTATTGTTTTGGCTAAGGTTAAAGAGTGTTGGACCTCTGAAGCAACAGAGAGAGGTTTTCAATGTTCTGAATGTACTTGACAGTATTGTGTTTTACTTAAAAAACAGTTTACAGAAGGTTCCAGCACCTATAAGCTACCTGAATTTCTGAAATGTACTATTTCTAAATTGTTTCTAAATATGCTATTGTTACACTTAAATTGCACTGGTCTGCTAGACTTGGTTGAACAAAAATAAACAAAATTTTGTTAGTTAAGCTTATGTATTCAGTTATTATTCAATGGTATACTATAAATCCATGTGAAAAAAAAAATTACTTCTCATTGTTCTCAGGTCAAATATTTATATGCGATTAAAATGCGATTAATTTCGATTAATTAATTACAAAGCCTCTAATTAATTAGATTAATTTTTTTAATCGAGTCCCGGCCCTAATTTACAGGAATACATTTTAGGTGAGGTTTCCTGATAATTAGTAATAATTAGTCTTTATACTGTTCAGTACACTAATAATAGTGACTGTTTGAAAGGGAATGTTTGTTCTGTTATGTGTTTTGAATAATGAGCCTAGAAATGTGCTCATTTCATTTCCTTTTTAAAAAAATAATACTTTCACATTGTCACAGAATGTAGTTTTAAGAGTTTTAGGTGAGAATGTAATTTTTTAGAAGAAGGAAAGACATCAGCAACGATCTTAGAGAAGCAAATGTTGCTGCCATCAGTCTGGGAAGAGTAATACAGTCATTTGCAAACAAATTGAAGTCCATCATTCCACAGTGATGAAGATAATTCACAAGTGGAAGACATTCAAACAGACCCCAATCCTCCCAGGAATGGACATCCCAGCAATTCACCCCAAGATCAGACCATGTAACTCTCAGAGAAATGGCAGAAAACCCAAGAACTTCACCGCAAACTCTACAGGCATCAGTTAACATGTTCAATTATGACGGATGGTCTCACATTTGACTCTAGAATAATTTTGTATATAGAGGAGTTTATGGTCAACTCAATGACTGTAAGGTGCCCAGGACCTGTGCAAAACAAACCCAAAATCATCAGCCCTCCACCATCATGTGTGTCTTTTGCTATGAGGTGTTTGAGCTGATATGCTCTTTAGGGTTTCTTAGGATTTCATCAATTTTGGCGCTGTGCATTATGGCCAAACATCTCCAATTTGCTCTTGTATGTTCGAAGGACATTGTTCTAGAAGTCTTATGGTTTGTTCAGATGCAACTTTGCTAACCTAAACCATGCTGTTGTGTGCTTTTGGATAGAGGCTTTTTCTTCTGTCATACCTTTCAAACATGCCATCCTTGTCCCATATTTTTTTATAATTGTACTGTCATGAACTTTATAATTGAACATGTTAACTGAGGCCTGTAGAGTCTGCGGTGAAGAATGAATGTCTTCCACTTGTGAATTATCTTCATCACTGTGGAATGATGGACTTCAATTTGTTTGCAAATGACTGTATTACTCTTTCCAGACTGATGGCAGCAACATTTGCTTCTCTAAGATCGTTGCTGAAGTCTTTCCTTCTTTGCGTTGTGTAAACACACACCTGAAGACTCCAGACCAACAAACCGCCTAAACTTTTATAGAGGTGCTCACACTTAATCAAAAGTATTTGAATGAAAAGTAATTTTGGCATTATTTTTGGTCAACAAATAATGACACTGAGCAATATGTCTTGTGTTGTTGTTCATCTGAGGGTTTAGTTTCCAAAATTTAAGACCTGCCAATGACCATATATATATATATATATTTATTTATTTATTTCATATATATATACAGTATATAAACAAAAATACATTTTCAAAACAGTATTTTTATTTAGACACGATTTGAGATCTACATTCAGAAAATTTTATTAATACAGACATCAAAAAGTTGCATCAACATTTGAAAGCACAATGGCATATGCATTATATGCATATGTAATGCATTATGACATTACATATGCATATAATGTTTAAGATGACAAGTAAATGGAAAAAGTATTTCAATTCCATATGTGTACTGTTACTGTGAGACTAATTTTGTTTATTGTTTAGCCCATCTTGTCATAGACCTCTAGCTTAATAATAGCCTATCCCACAGTAGACATGGTGGCCCTTAAGTTTTTTTCCTCTGTGGATGATTCCAGTTCCCCCCACATCTGCACGGGTGAACTGGCTGAAGTCCTTCTCCTCATACATGTGTTTGTACAGGGCCTTGTCACATCCACAGCTGCTCTCAAACAACCCGATGCCCATCACGTTCTTGTAGAGGAGGTAGTCAAAGGGGACGGAGAACAGAACGGCCATGCGCTCGGTGCACATACGATTCTGCATGTGGAAGAGGTCAAAGGTCAGGATGCCCACAGCCCCGGTGGCAGTGTTGTCATCCTCAGCGAATGAGCAAACCTTGGTCTTGGTGGTGCGGATGGTGGGTTGAGGTGGATGGTAACTGAACCCACTGGACATCTACACTCTGAAAGAAGTTTATAGTTTACATTGGTCATAATATTTTATGGATATGTACAATTACAATATATAACAGAGAGTCAATGAAAGGAATTTGCACAAAAATTTTGATCAATAAGTCCTAGTAACATTTGTTTTTTCATTACTTTAACTCATCAAAAGAATTTTACCAAATTGAACTAGATTTTTACAGTGTACAATTGACCAAAATATAATTCTCTTCATTTTAAACTGTATTTTTAAAGAGTTTTGTCACTCGCTAAACAGATTTAGCTAAAAACTTCATTTAAAAAAATCACATTCTAAAGCATGATTTTCTCCTTACTTGGATTGATAAGGCAGTAAACGCTGCTAACATTGGTGATCTCCACTGTACAGTTCCTATAAGTGTTTATAGTTGCTTCTGTGAGAGTTATGAAAGAGGAAAAATATTTTAAGAAAAGACTGGAGAAGTCAATTAACAATCAATCCCTGCACAACTGATGGCAATAGATAGGTGCGTAGGAGAAAAAGACCAAAAAGGACAAAACTGAAAACCAGAGCAAGATGTCTCACACTGTTTATGAAGAGACTGGAAAACAAAATAATTTTGAAAAGGAAATGCTTTCTGCAAAGTACAAAGGGACAGTTATTCTGTATATTCTGCTCCATAATTATTATTTTAACCAAATGGATTGTATAGCAAACCCTTCAGCACTCTACTTTTCACCATCGTAACATCGCAGATGAATTAAGGGTTAATTCTCATCTCTGTATTTGAGGTAAAAGCTTTGTTTTTGTAGCACACACATGGAACTGGTTAAGAAGTACCTGAAAGTCACCTGCTATTAAGAGAGCTTGCTGCTGCTGAGAGAATTGAGGGTTTGCTGGGCCTCTGTTTCAGCGTAGATGAACAAAGTGGTTGGTGAGTGACAGAAACACTAGTAGAGACACAAACACCTGCTTGTCCCCTTCTTTTCCTTCCAATGCTGACAGGAAAAAATAGAAATAATGGCAGAAACATTTGTGGGAGAGTTTGGTGGGAGTTGACACAGTTAGACTAACTGCTTGCATAACTCTTCATCCACAAAGCACCATTTCCAGAATTCATGCCCAGAAAACTACATCATGACAAGAGGCATCTTGCAACAAAAACAAAAATAATGTACTTGCTAATTCTGCAACAATTCATATTTTAGTAGGTAGATTACTGACTCAGTGCTGATGAAAACATGACATAATGTGATGCCTTGTTGGTTATGGTGCAAATATTGAACTTAAAGTTAATATTGAAAGGACCAAATCCACCAACGCCCTAAAACTTTGTGCAAAGTGAAACAGAATGACAGAAGGCTTAAAAAACAGAGTGCAAGAGCAATGAGAGATTATAGCACACTTGTGCAATATTTGCACTACAGTACATATTATCAAAGCATGTTAGAGCATCTTTCCTAAGAGTGACAGTGTGTGATTGAACATGTCTGGTCAGATGAAGCAAGAGAGCAAAAGCATACAGCTGCTCCCTTACAGCTGACAAAACTGAGACTTTTGCGAGTCCCATTGCATGTACATACATTTCCCCTTCATTCCTGAAAATTTTTTAACTCGCACACCTTGCAGAAATAGGTTTGGGATGCACTCACACATCTGACTGAAAGTTCAGGGCCCTGATTCGTTTTCCAATAGGGGGCAGCAAATATACACCTATTCACCCCATTAATCCTCTTCTAATTATAAAAGATTGTACATTCCTGGAGATATTACATTAATTATGCATATATTTTAAAACAGATGCTAAGTGCGCTATGCTTTTCTTTTAAAAGGATAATTCTCTCAGTAATTCACTCGTCCTCATTCAAGCTCTTTATAAGAAAAAAAATGGTTCGGTATGCACACATACCCAACAAATCATTCAATTTTTTTATTTTCAGGAAATTCGGACAATAAATGCCGTTTTGGTGCTCTTTGATGTATAAAGACCTCAGTTCTGATCATCCCACCCTCTTTATTACTGGTTTTATTGAGTGCAATTTATCTATTTGCCTACAAGTTTTTAATTTGAGTGTTTATCATTACAGTTATAAATAAATAGTAGGCTAATTAAATTTAAGTTTGGGTTCTGTTGTTAATTATAACCTTATGGTAATGTAAAAAGGGCTCCTAGTTTGGAGCAGAAGCTGAGGTAGATTATTTTATTACTGAGGCAAATTTAAAGGCAATTTTAATATCATTGAATTTATTTAAATAAAGAATAAGTTGTTTGTAAAACATTGTTTAATTAAAAAAAAACAACAATTTATGTTTAGTATTTTTTCCTCCTGCTGTACTGAAGCGTGACATCAAAACCAAGGTATGCACTGAACCGTCATGTTTGTTTACCATTACACCTCTACTTGAGGGTAAATAAATGATGACAGAATGTAAATTGTTGGGTGAACTACTCTTTTTATGCTTTGTTAAAAATAGATTTAAAGGGGTTATAGGATGCCCATTTTCCACAAATCCTGGGGAAGGTGTGGCCTAATGGCTAGAGAGTTGGACTCGTAAGCCAAAGTTTGCGGGTTTGATTCTTGGTACCGGCACGGATTGTGGGGCGTGAATTTAAAGCGCTCTCTCCCACCTTCAATACCATGACTGAGATGCTCTTGAGCAAGGCACCAACTGGTCCCCGGGCACCGCAGCCCAAAAAATGACTTCCCACTGCTCTGGTTGTGTTTTCATGGTGTGTGTGTGTGTTCAATTCTGTGTTTACACTTTGGATGGGATAAATGCAGAGCACGAATTCTGAGTATGGGTCACCATAAAAAGTCTGTAACATAGTTTGGTTAAAATTTCTCAATGGTAGTGTAAAATACACCTTTTTTACCCTGTCAAAAGCAGCTCTTTTCAGAGCACGTAGTTTTGTAGCATATTCCTTTAAATGTTAATGAGCTCTGCTGACCCCGCCCCTCTCTTCGCAGCAGCTCTCTGAGAGTGTTTACTTCAGCCTTATTCATCTTGAAACTTGCAAATTAGCACATTATTAGGAAAGGTGATTTGCAAAGATTCTTAAAAAAATGTATACTCACTTCTTCTGTAAGTGAAGCTGGATCACAAGATAGATCGGGGGCGCATTCCCTTCAGAAACAAATGTAATCCACTGTGTCTTCAGCAGCTCAGATGTCGGAGTAAAAAGACTGCTATTATTATTACATCTAACATCAAAACACCTCAAAAGCTTAGGAGTCATTCTTGTCTACATCATCTCTAGCGGTGAAACAATGGTGGACTGATGACTCACTCAGGGCAGGTTTAAGGTAAGACACCAGTTAAGTCTGTTGTGAAACGCTCCTGTCAATCAAACTATCGAGGGAGGGGCCTGTTGTTGTTACATCACACAGACAGGCTTCTGAGATTGGCTTGATTTGAGAAAGGGGTAAAGATTTGAGCAGGTTAAAAAAAATCAATGGGTGGATTTTTATAATTATAGGGTTGTTGTGAACACACACGGCCAACACACATTTCAATTCAACACAACCTGCAAAACTGCATGTATCATCATACGGCCCCTTTAAATATTTAATGTAGCCATTGAGATGCGTTTATATGAATTATAATGAATCAATTTGTTAAATGTTGCTTCATAGTAGTCCCCATAAGCCACTGAATCATTTCTTTTTACTGTCTTTACAGTAAACCAAGAAAAGCTCAAAGCGATTTGTTGGAAGTAGTGCAACCAAAGCTATCCAATAAACCGCTTGATTCACATTCTCTCCACCAGCTGAGGTAATTCAGCATTGGCTGAATCCTTTCAAAGGAAATCAAAAGCTAACCTTATGATTAGATGTATTTCAGTGTAAAGTCCACATCCCATTACCCGAGCCAATAGAGGCTCTCTAAATGCATAGAGCTGCCGTGCATCTGAAGGGCTAAAGATTAATCCCTGGAGCCTATGGAGCTATTCACAGATATAGGGCTTTCAGATGATGGACTAATAGCTATCGTTCTTGGGTTTGTGTGTAAGTGTGTGTGGGGGTTATGCAAACAGAAATGATTACGCACAGTCAGGTTGAGGTGTGCGTGTGTAGGGGGTTGGAGTTGTCGGTTGATTGATTGTTGAGGGGGGCGAGAGGTTCCACACGTTCACTTTGTGATGAATAGGTTGTCAGATGCCCTCCAACTACCCAAACAAGGCCGTGGTAAAACAGGCATTTAAGTGATTACACCAAATGTGTAAATATTAAACGTCCATTACAGAGGGATTATATATGCTGCCACTCGGCAGATGAGAGGCGAAGGAGGGAGAAAAAAAGACAGTGATGTGGGGATGAGAAAAAAATGTAATAGAAAAAAGGACAGGTGCTCAAACTATACATATTTGTTGTTTCATGCCCGACTAATGTTTTTCTGTTTATGCTTCTCCAAATCTTAGGCATTAATCACATTTTGAGAGCACTTGAGGTGCATGTTTTGTGTGTGTGGGCGTTTTGTGTATCTCTGATGCTTTAATGACCAGGCATGTTCCCGCATCCCCAAATTCAAATTAGCTGAGATAAAGAGCGTTTCCAGAGATTCAGCGAGGGGCTGGGGATGCGTGAATATTTATCTTTTGTTTAATGATGATTTGTGCGGTGTGCCCTTTTATTCCTCTGCAGCCCGGTAATCGATAGGGTGGTGTGCGACATGAATACATTTGCGTCCTCTCCAGGTAGCAAGAGCGAGGCTGCAACCCGCAGGAATGATTTAAACTCACTTGTCAAAAAGACAGAAGGCTGAGCCCTTGAAGGTATGCAGATTTTTATTGGATAGTCCAGAACTTGCACAATTTTTGGTCTGACTAGTTTAGATCCTGCCGAAAGCAGGAAAACCATGATGTTTCATCATCTGAATTTCAAATATTACATAAATAGATAAATAATTGAAGGGGGTTAAAGTTGAGTCATTTATCTGAATAAACCAGACTGGAAACTTGATTAAAAGGTTAAAGTGGGTGTCAAATATGCAGCGAGAGTTATGATGGGAGGTTGCCGGGTGTGATTTCAATATATCTTAATTTTTTATCAGTTCTAAAATTAAAAATTTATACCTCTTGTGGAATCTATTGCTTCAGAAATGTATCTGTTTAATTCAGTAAAATGCAATTTTTTTTTTCCAACAAACATTTTTCGGAGTCTTATCACACGTTTTGTATTTCACTACATGGGCTCTTTCTTTCTTTGGTCTGGAAATAATTCTGTGCTTCAATCATGCCTGCTCATGTTTACTGTTTATGTAGTTGTCATATTTGGGACAACTGTCTTTTCCCCTTCTCTCTTTCTTTCTTTTTTCCCCCCTTTTTGTCTGTGGTTCCACAAGTCCCTATCTCCCTCATTCTATTTATATTTTAAAATGTCTTTTACAGTTCCTGTTTGTCTTCTCATTCTCTCTTTCTGTATGATTCTGTCATGTCTTGGCTCTGCTACCTCTGATTTCTCTCCCAAAATTGGCTCTCGTCTCTCTATTCTTTAAAGCCAGGGAAGTTATCATACCATTGTTTCCATCCTATTCGTCTCTTCCTTTTGTTCTTCTGTCAGTGTTGCTCTTCTTGGTTTGTCAGGAGGACAGTTCCTTTGTGTTAGCGTGGCTATTATGCTGTCCTCTACAGCATTTATAAAGTAAACACTGAAACTTCAATTAAAGGGATAGTTCAACAATTTCTTGTTTTGTTGTCATGCTTTACTCACAAACATACTTTCTTGGAACACAAAGGAGCTGTCTAACAGAATGTCCACGCTGCTCTTTTCCATACAATAATAGTAAGGGAGTGAGCTTGATTCAAATTGGCCAGCTGTTTAAAGAGTTGTTTTTGACTGATTTCGCTATAAAGACACTGTTCATAACAGACAGTTGTTTGTGGGGTTAGATTTTGGTTTCTCGTGATCACGGGAAGAACTCCACACAAGGGACAGTGTCCTCAGAGTCTTAAAAGTTTATTGAATGTAGACATTTATACCGTGGTTCTCAAGCAATTTACAATTGAAGGAAATATAATCTTGGGTAAAATAACATAGCTTATGATTCATAGAACGGTTGTTGCTTAAGAGCTTATTTTTTGAGAAGCGAGAGAGCAAAAGGTTGAACAACACATAAAATGTCACACAAAACCTCCTGAGCAAAAGTCAAAAGGCAGATGGTAATTGACAGTGATGACTAACAAGGAAAAAATAAGAGTATAGATCACCATAGGTGTGGTTATCTAAGGCCCTTTTTTATTTTTCACATGACTTGTGCTTCCTTCGGCAAACCTTTTCCAGACTGTCACCAATGCTAGTATTTAAATTATTCATTTTACATAGAAGTTAAAATTGAATCAGTCTTGTTTTTTTTGCACGTGTGACCACTTTAGTCACCTTCTGGAGTATGAGGCCTGTGTGAGCATCAGTAAATGATGACAGAATTGTCAGAAAAGATGAAAAATGGAGCCATAATGACAAATGAAAAAGTGCTGAGTGAAAGGAGACAGAAATGAAAGTGAAGAGAGGAAGACAAATCAATACTTTCTTGTCTTGCACTCCAGTCAGCGTGCATACATGGGAAATTTCCTCACCTTGTTCTCTCTCTGCTCCTTCAACCCTCATTCACTCTCTCGCTTTTCCTCCATACAGACATATCCTCTCATCCCTCCTTCATAAGAAATATAATCCCATTGATCACAAAAACCAATGGGAAACCTTTCTCTGTAAACACACAGCCGTTCAATAGGAGGCCAGGGACTCTATTGGGAATTCATGACAGTTGTGTGTGTGTGTGTGTGGTGATTACTGTAAGTTGTGTGTGCACGTGTTCTATATTTGACTTCTGAGATCCTGAGTGGCTCAGAATCAATTATAAGTCTTATTGCCTTTCTGTCTTGTCACCCCTCATCCTCAACATGCACACGCGTCATCCCGGTGTCGACCGAGGGCACGAACGCCCACGTGTGTGTGTGTGTACGTGCACATTTCCTTCGATTCCTCCCACTCCCACCAGTGCAATTAAGCGTTGTGCTCAGTGGACGAGGGGATCAAAGGTGTGAGGGTTCTCTTTTGACTGCAGACGAATGCAGTGAGATGGCACGAACAGACCAGTGCGAGTCTGGTTATGGATTTTTGCCCCCGTTCCAACTCCCTCTCGCCTGTCGCTCCCATCACAGTGTGTGCAAGTGTTTAAGAGTACGCATATCTCTGCGGAGTGTGTGGTGTGACAGGCCATGGCCTTAAAGAGAGCAGAGTCCTTTCCCTTCCTCAGACTGATCCTAAATCATCAGCTGACACTTTAAAAGGCCACCACACAGCTTTTTTACTCCATCTCTGTCGCTGTACATGAGTCTTGTGTGTGTATGTGAGAAGAGGGACACATGAGACTGCCCATCTTTGTGCTCCATTATACACAGTTCTGCACATTCATTTATACACCCTATTTACAATAATAAATAAAATACAATATAAAACAATAATGCTGTGAAATATTCAAAGTTTTCTATCTGAATATGTTTGAAAATGTTATTTATTCCTGTAAGGGCAAAGCTGAATTTACAGCAGGACTACAGCAATACACTATTAATAATTGCTTTTCAAAGTTGTAATAAAGATGAGTGGAGTATACAGTACATCTTACAAGAGAATACCGTTTCAGTTTTTCTACTTTAAACTTTGTTTTAAATCAACGTTACTTACCTATGCTTGGCATCTCTTTGTAAGTAATTTTGTAAGAAATTTACTACTAATTACTAATTGAAAATTGTTTATACAACATTTGTGTGTGTGTGTGTGTGTGTGTGTGTGTGTTAAATATGAAATTCTATAAATGACTATTTTTGTTTTTACATCATTTTTTTTCTGCACTATTTACAGTTTTATTATAGACTTGTGCATCTAAGAGTCTTAATTTATTCATATTAATTGTGATTATGAATTCAACTGAAAAGATCAACAAAAAGGTAATATATTATTATGTTTGCTGTCAAAGTGTGTGAGTGACATATAGATGCTATTGCAGCTAGTATGACAGAAGCACACTTTTTCTAAATGTTGTTATTGTCTATCATGTACATGTGTTTTTATGTGCTGCTTCTGCAGGGTCTTTTCACAGATCTCTAAAGGTCAAGTGACCAATGAGGGTCTTGCCCCCCAGCATGATTTATCTTCACTACAGTAATATTACAGGATATTAATCAAAATGTGAAATGATGTGGCTCACACTGGTCACAAGGTTACACTCAAAGAGATGCCAGTTTCCTCGGCGCTGATAGAATAGAGAGAACCTTGGCCTACACAATGACAGGAAAATCTAATATTTTTGTTGGATCTGTGGTGTAGTAGATTGGTGAGTGGTGGTGCACAAGTGGAAGACATAGATTTGATTTTGTCCTGCATTGCCATCTGCCCCCCCCATAATTTCATTCCTTTATCTCTACTGTCATTTCAATAAAAAGTGCCAAAAGCTTAGAAAATGAAATGAAAAAGAAAGTGTCACTTTTACCCAGTCTCCTTGAAAATTCCTTTTTCACATCATGTCTCAGACTTCTCTCTCAGATTAGTGACATCAGTTCAGCAAGTCCTAAAACTCCTCTGACAACGTGCAGAAAAGCCTTTACACTCTACAGCACAATGAGCTGACACACACTTCCCAGGAGAAGCTCATCCATTCCCACAGTTCATCCGCTGTCACTCTTTCTTCACACACACGAACAGGCAAACATCTGCTCAAACGCAAATGTGCAATATCAGTATTAATGACATTGCAAATGAATGTAAAGAATCTTAAACATTTTTAAGATAAGATTTTAGTGCCTCTTACCTTTTGCAAAAGTCACATTACCACAATGCAACACCTGTAGTGGGTCATTGCTATGCAGTTGCTGTTGTGTTCTGTGGCTTGTAGCATGTGGTTGCTGTTTTCTTGCTGGTTGCTAGATGGATGTATAGTATTCCAGTAAGCTTTTATTATATTCTGATTACATGACAAGTACCTTTTTCTGATGATAACTTAAGTTAGTCATGTATTCTATAACTGTAAAGCTGCTTTGAAACAATCTGTATCATATAAAGTGCCATGTAAATAAAGGTAAAATTACTAGAATAATCTGCGAGATATTTAGAATATATATATATATATATATATAGAATTTTTTTTTTTTTTTTTTTTTTTTTTTTTTTACAAAGTAATAGAGGTAAATGTTTCTTTGTATTTTATCTTTTGTAAATTTAATTTTATACTTACCGGGACTGCATGCTGATTTGGTCCTCAAGAAACATTTCTAATTATTATACATTTTACACACACACGCACGCACGTGCACGCGCACACACACACACACACACACACACACACATGTTTGTTTTTGTGAAAAGTGGGGACATCCCATAGGCGTAATGGTTTTTATAATGTAGAAACTGTATATTCTATCGCCCTTCACCAACCCTACCCCTACCCCTATCCCTCACAGGAAACTTTGTGCATTTTTGTATGACTTATAAGCGTTTTGAAAAATGGGGACATATGTTATGTCCTCATAAGTCACCCTCTCCTTGTAATACCTGTGACATACCCATGTCATTATACAGAGTTGTGTCCTGATATTTCACAAAAACATGCCCACACACACACACACATGTTTGTTTTTGTGAAAAGTGGGTTCATCCCATAGGCTTAATGGTTTTTATACTGTACAAACTGTATATTCTATCGGCCTTCACCAACCCTAAACCTAACCCTAACCCTCACAGGAAACTTTGCATTTTAACTTTCTCAAAAAAACTCATTCTGTATGACTCATAAGCATTTTGAAAAATGGAGACATGGGTTATGTCCTCATAAGTCACCCTCTCCTTGTAATACCTGTGTTACACCCATGTCATTATACAGAGACTTATCCTGATATGTAATAAAAACAAGAGCGAAAACACGCACACACACACACAGAGAGAGAGAGAAAATATAGCCATTTGTTTTAATCTTTTGATTTCAGACAGAAGTGCTTCTACAAAAACAGGCAACCCTCACAATTTAGATCCATTCGGAAGTACAGTAGCTTCTGCTGTTTCAGAGAACTGTCAGGCCACTGAACCTACAAGATAACAGTTACAAAATACACTGTGAACTTGAATCCACCTCAGCACCCTCCTGAGTAAACCCCAGGGAGCGAATGCTGGAGTTGTGTAATGGCTGTTTGTGAGTGCTGTATGGAACATTGTCAGGCCCCACAGAGAGAAACAGTGAGGCAGTGACTCACTGTGAGAGAAATGCACAGTTACGTCTCCACAGTATTTAAGTTCTCCTTAAGCTAACCACTTACTTGTAACAACTTAAGTGGAACTGACCATCAGTTTGTGTTTATGGGTCAATAAAACTGAAAGTGTACATACTCCCTCGATGCACATCTCGATGTAATAAGAAGCCTGCAGACAACAGGAAGGTAATGGGAGAGCTCCCCAAATCAAGAGTTCATTTTGTTTGTATATAGTCTTTTTCACAATAACTACTGTTTTACTGTTTTAACCTTATGACATATCTAGTTGTGCACTGCAGTTCTGTTTACACATGACATCCTATTATGCTAACCAACCCATTCTCTAAATGCACACCTAAATATGTACAGATTTTTCATTTGTGGCTTATCTATCCCTTTACATTTTAATTAAGTCAGTTTGGGTTATTGAAAGCAATTTCACTCCTGTTTATAACCAAACAGAATGTGAACCTAACCGTATTTAGTGCTCTAAAAGACTGACAACTGTAGGCTTCTGCTGCAGTGTGAACAAAGGCTTGGTGCGTTGTAAACCAGGCCCTAAACAACTGTGAAAACATGAGGGCATTGAATGAGGATCTTTCACATTTTGACACACATCTGAAATATGAAATACTGATCCGTATTAAGCGGTGTGGATATTGCTGAACACAGAGACAAATCGTGCTCATCTCCAATGACCCCGGCGAGGAAAATGAAAGTCCACACCCTATCAGTAAATAAATCAATCAAAATTTAATTCAGACTTGCACATGGTGACCTTCACTTCGGCGGTCTTATAAAAACGGCCATCATGCCACGTGAATTTCATTTACGGCCTCCTACTCTCTGTCCTCTAAAAGCAATAAGGAGTAATTGGGGATGGCACTCACTCATCCCAAATTATCTTTTTCGGTCCTCCACAGCGAGCTGTCACGGAAACACAATCCCTCTCTCACTCTCTTACATCCGTTGTCTTCTGTCTCTCGCTCTCTTTCTCTTCGATGCGCATTTATCCCATTACTCTCACTGTGGAGACTAATTAACTCTGCATAAGTGAAAATGAGAATTGGTTTCTAGTGGGTGTTGGACACATGACAGAGCCTCTCAATCCTGACGTACGTAGCTTACACACCTTTGGCTTCCACTGTGATTGTTAATCTGTAAGTCCCCAATTAAAGCCCACTGGGGGTGTCATGGCGATGTCATCAGGTGTGTCCTCATTAACACTCAAGGGTTCGCTCGGCCCACTCAAGACCTGGCACAGCCTCATTTGTTTCCCTGTGTAATGAAGGAGAGTGGAAATTAGCATAATATGTTTGCTTCAATTAAGAGATATCACACGAGCAAGGCTGCTGTTGCACTTAATGTCTGCACGATAATGATTTGGTTGTAGGCACGTAATCACTATCAGGGCTGTCCTTTGGGCGGTGCAACTGGTGCAACTGGTGCAGGCGCACAGGGCCCCTTGCTTTGAGGGGATCCCGCTCCCTACCTCACAACCATGTTGATATTCAATATAGGAGCCAGGAGTGCATGGAGACACATACCACCACTTAAGAAATGCATTGACCAGACTGACTCTTGGAGACCAACTATGCAGAGTTCAGCTCCAACCCTAAACAAACATACCTGCTAATCAAACAGCTAACTGAAGTCACCTGAATAGCGCTTATGAAAGAAAATTTCATACCTTTTAAGGCATTTTTTAGACCAAGTAAAAAAAAAAAAATTAAGGATGCAACATTAACAATGCATTAGAATTTGAAAATCCAACTTACAATACACCACCAACCAGTTTTTATTCATTTTACAAAAAAAAAAAAAAAAAAAAATTAAGCATAAGCTCCTGTTTTAATCATAAACTCATTTCACTTTGAGAAATTTCTTATAAAAAATAGTTCTTATTTTATGTATCTTGGTTTAAGAATGTATAGATATTTAAATAAACTAAAATACTGAGGAAAATATTCTTTTTTTTTCTCCGCATACCATATGTAATGCCAGTACTTTATGAATTAAAGACTGTCTGCTCTGATCTAAGCTTTTTGATGACTGAATTTGTGAAACTGCAAATTAAGACTTTTAAAGGCCTTTTTAAGACTTGCAGCAATCCTGAATTATTTAGTTCCTTTCAACTCTGCCCCTTTCTCACAATCGACTGCAAGCTTGCATTCAGATCTGCCTCTATCCAATCAACAACCAGTGAAAAGAACCAAGTACCTGCCCTACATTTTTCTTCTTTCACTCAGAAGTACCTTGCAGTATAAATGAAAAGTTATGTTGCTATGTCCATTTCATTTTGGACTTTAAGTTAGAACATGAAAAGAAAATAATAGTGAAGAAGAGTTTTATTCTTAAAAATGTTTCCGGCCCCTGATTCTGAAAGAGTGCTGCATGGCTGGGTGCTTCGACCAATAGCATGAAAACACAATTCACAAGAATAATCAAGAACCACAGTGTTCATGAATTAACAGCTTTTATTGGAACAGCAAGACAAAATCTCCTTCTGTGATCAAAAGGCACTGATCAAAAGGCTTGAATGAATAGTATGGACTGAAGTAAACACTAGTGGAACTCCGTCGCCTTGTTTGTTATCAGAGGATTATGTTAGTATCATGGCAGGAGTCAGTGCTCTCTGAAAACAATAATGCAAAGGGAACAGATGTGGCCCACTGTGCCTGGCAACACATGAAATGTCAAGTGCACTTGAAAGAATCACTGTGTGCAGAATCAGAATAACACAAACTCACACACACATAGATGAAACTGAGCCCTTCTTAAAGGCTTTTTCCCCTCTTTTTTTGTATTGAGCCTCTTTAGCGTACTGAGCCATTTTCCCAGGAAGCGTCCTTGCCAGGATTTTTATATTGCGTAAAATATCCAGATTTTGGCTGTTTGTGCTGTTGCAGATCGATCGTTGTATGACATTCATAAGAGCTAGAGAGCAGAGCAGACGGCTCCTTATGCATTAAAATCACTCTCTTGGTCCTTTGTGTCATACAATGATCGGTGCACAGCGGCGCTTCAGGTTGAATGAACGAACAAATACTTAACATGTACATGTATTTGCATTACTTTGATCGTTCTCTGAAGATCTCACCTTCTCACGCGATACGATTGGTTAATTATGTAACATACCTGCATGTTATTGGTCAAACTACTTTGTATTTTTTAGGCAATATAGAAATCCTGGCAAGGACGTGTCCTGGGAAAAATAACCCTAACTGAGCTGCATGTATACTATGATCTCGTCCTTATATTTTAATTTTTTTAATGCTTTTATTTGCTGTTTAAACCTAATTGATTTGAGCATGCAGTGTTCCATGTGATAGACCATTGCTGTAAAGCAGGTCTCTTCCACTCGGCTCCTGGAGGGCCGGTGTCCTGCAGAGTTCAGTTCCAACACACCTGACCAAGCTAATCAAAGTATTCAGGACTACTTCAGAATGATGAACAGATGTGCTGGAGAAGGGCTGGAAGTAAGCTATGCAGATCACTGGCCCTCCAGGACCAGAGTTGACTAGCCCTGCTGTAAAGGCTTAGTCGTAGTCAGTGTAGATCCAGACTGATTTCTTTCAGTTAAACTAAATCCGATGTGAAAATGTGGGACTGCTCTGGGAATTGCATTAGCATCATCTTTTTTTGAAGGTTAAAGGTAAAGTGATGCTTTTTCTGTTTAATACTTTTTTATTTTCTCAGCTTAGACTGTAAGTGAGGCATACGTTGGTTTATTTCACTGGGAAGTGTAAACACTGTGTCTCTGTGACAGCATCAAAACATTGTTCTGTTTGTTTAAAAATCCTGACCAGCCTTACATAGCATCACTGACTCAACCTTTGCCCTGATTTTGGGGGAGGGGTGATCTCTCAATGGCAGGCAGGTGGAGTTTTTGGAAAAAGTGTGTGAAAACAGTCATTATTCTTTCAGTACCATTTGATGACATTAGTGGTGTATGTTGCATGCTTCACTTTTAAGGGGATAGGTTACCCAAAAAACAACACTGGGCACAACAGGCTTTTATTTCGGGGAGGAGTTATCTCTTCCTGGCCAATGGCAGGCAGGGGGAGTGTTTTGGAAATGTGTTTTAAAAAAACTCTTTAAAGGAATAGTTTACCCAAAAAAAACAACACTGGACCTAATTTACTTTAAAAAAAAAGATATATATATATATAAAGAGATACAGTATTTTACAAAATGTACAAAAAATGTTTTTGTTTTGCAGAAAAAAAATCCTTATATAGGCGTAGTTCTGTAATGTCATTAAGGCAGGCCCGGCGCCACGAGGGGGCAAAAGGGGGCAATGCCCCCTCAGATCTGACTTGTGCCCCCTCTGTTTCATTTTTGTATTCATGGTTAAAAATAAATGGTAAACCTTTTAAGTTAAATAATAATTTAACCTTATCCCCATGGGATTTAGAATGTTCAGTGTTGTGACTCGTGACATTACTGCCAGATTCAAATATCTTTCGCGTTGGTTGGCGCTGAGCCAGATACGGACGAGCTCAACGCTGTCATATATCACAACTATGTAGTGTTTTCAACCTCTTAATGTTTATTTTAGATTTCAGACATTTAAATACACATAAGCACTGGTAAAATAACAGCCTACATTTGGAGTTTGTAAAATACACACTGATGTCTGTGGAAGCAAGTGCTAGTGTCGCGTTGGTTGGCGCTGAGGCAGAGACGGACGAGCTCAGCGCTGTCATATCACAACTATGCAGTGTTTTCAACCTCATAATGTTTATTTTAGATTTCATACATTTAAATAGGCTACACGTAAGCACTGGTAAAACAATAGGCTACATTTGAGTCTGTGAAAGCAGCAAAAACAATCTATTCAAATGTAATTAGCCGGCGTGTGTTTTTAAAATCAGATAAACACAGTGGAAGTAGGCTATCTATAAAGTTTACTCTATTGTTATAAAGATTTTAAAACGACCAAACACACTCACTTACACATATTTGAGAATCGGCATATAGGATAGTTGATGACATGGTAAGTAAGTTTGTGAATATTTCGAATAAAAAAGGAAAAACGAAATGAAGGATAGCCTACATCTGTTATACAGTTGTTGTGGCTGCTGTGTTTCACGTGACAAATATGACGCGTTGCCATGGAAACATTAAGGGGGAACGTTCTAAAATAACTGTCGCCTTGAAAAATCTTACTCTGGGGAGTCAGTTAGAATATTTTAAACTTTAGTGTGAAAGGGTTAATTATTCATAATAAATGACGCTGGCTTGGCTGTGTGATTTCCTGATGTGGGTATTAAAGGTGCTGTAGGGAACTTTTGTAAAAAAATGTTTTACATATTTATTAAACCTGTCATTATGTCCTGACAGTAGAATATGAGACAGATAATCTGAAAAAAGTCAAGCTCCTCTGGATTAGAGGTGGGCAGATCGATACTAATATCGATAATATCGATACCAACCTTGGTATCGGTATTGATCAATACCAACGGGAAAATATCGATACTTAAGTTTCAGTTTCTCTCGTTTTGCGACCTGGCCGTGTTTGTCAAAATGCTGCTGCTGTCACAGAGCAGAGCAAGCTCTAAGAGTGCTGCTCGTCCTCGACACTGCTCTCCGCCCCCTCTCCTATGTTGTACCGTCACGTGACTCACCACTAGCGCTACCACCAGCAGTCAGGCGCGCGCACCGCTCAGTCGCGCATTTCTAACAGCAGTCAGTCAGAGGCGGAGAGAAAGAGGAGCGTTGTATGGCTGTATTTTCAGGCCGACCTACCCTTTTTGTGTAGTGACAGTGATACTAGTTTCTATATTTAAACTTCACCTAGATGTGATCCAGACTTAATTATTTTTATTATTTGATCAATAGCTGATTCTCCAAGAGCAGTGGATATTACAAGGCGCCTATCAGAAATGATTGTGAAGGACCTGCAGCCTCTTTCCATAGTGGAAGATGTCGGCTTCAGGAATTTTGTATAAGAAGAATTTGTTTTACATTGTGAAGTAAAACGTTGTGACTTTAAGAAAAAAATCCTGAAAAGAAGTGCACTAAAGAGGAGAAACATTTTTTTATTAGCATGCTACTTGAAAAGAGAATTTGTTTTTACATTTTTTATATTTGTGAAGTAATCATTTTGTAACTTTGTTTATTTAAATAAATCAGAAGTAACCAAAAGTTGTTTCTGAACAAAAGCTTTTGTAGTACTGATTAATAACCCAAAATGCAAATCACAAAAACAAATTAAAAGTCATGAAAATTCATTTAGATTTAGGTTGAAGACGCATCCACCTTAATTATTAAAAAGTATCGGTATTGGTATCGGTATCGGCGATACTGGCCCTGTATTTACTTGGTATCGGATCGATACCAAATCTAGCGGTATCGCACACCTCTACTCTGGATCCTCCCAGTGGTCCTATTGCCATTTGCAGAAACTCCTTCGCTCCCGGTAAAAAATAACCAATCAGAGCTGCGGTCCGTAACTTTGTGTTCAAAATGTAGAAAAATTTATATAATAAGCGAGTACACCATGAATCCATTTTCCAAACCGTGTTTTTGGCTTGTCCTGAATCACTAGGGTGCACCTATAATAAGTGTTTATATTCGGACTATTTTAGATAGCTTCGGGGGTACCGCGGCGGAGTAACCCAGTACCTTTGTGATTCTTCATAGACATAAACAGAGAGAAGTAGTTCCGGCTACGATGTTCTTCCGCAAGACGCAAGCAGTTCTGTTTATTAACCGCTAGAGCGTCAAAAGTTCCCTACCGCAGCTTTAAATCACATGGAAAATACAGTTGTTTAAATTTAAAGCAAGGGGCGTGGTTTTATCCAACCCCGCGCCATTCGGTGTCCATCGAGCAAATATCTGAACATGTGATATTATCAGCAATTCAGTTTCAGCTAAAATGTGAATTATCATTAATATCATTAAAAATGGACATAAGAAAGTATATGCAGCGTATTTCAGACCACAAAAAGAACACTGAAAGTGTGATTGAGAGTACAGCTGATGAACATGACAGCCATCAAAGCATTTTGATGGTGTAATAAAGTTAAGCCCCCTTAACAATTTCACATGCCCCCTCAGTCATTTCATCCTGCAGCCGGGCCTGCATTAAGGTGAATAAATGATGACAGTTTTTTTGTGAAATGTCCCTTTAAAAGTCGTGTGCCATCAGTATAACATTAAATGAATATGTCTCATAGCCCTATTCTCTGTGGACAGATTATATGCAAAAGAGCATCCATCAGAGGACAAGCCTCGGAGTGAGAGTCATCGATCTCCTGTGGGTCCCGATCAGCAATAATCACCCCCTTCTCAGTCCTGGTAATGCGAACCTATTGATCTGTTCCACGCCCCCTCTGTATGCACACATTTATTTTCATTAAAGTTGTTATACACTGGATGCTTCAGACATCACAGAGAAACAAACACACACATGCAATTCAATGGGGCACAGTGGCCAGGGGTCTCTGACCACTTGGGGGCCCCAAACTGTTGCAGATATATTATACATGTTGTATACAAACAAAAACATTTTGGTTCCACTTGAGTAATTAATTGGCTGATCAATGTCAAATTTTGCCATACCAAAGAAAAGATTGTGCCATGATATTAATTAGCTATTTATAACCTGGTTTCTTCAGAGAAATCATCAAAGAAAGTTTTCTGTTTTAGAATGAAATGCCCTATTCGGACAGGACCAGTTTTATAGGGGGTCGTTAGAGAAATTTGCGTTTCACAGATGTACTTGGTGATTTTAATCCTGTCCGAACCTGCCACATCTGTCACACAATCTCTGTAGTAATTCAAGAGCAAGTTACCTACTGTTTTCAGCAAACTTAGTGATCCTCTGAGAAAACTAATCCCGTCCAAATGCGATTCTCTGCGATTGCTGGCGATATTTTATTTCACGTGTTTCCTTGTGTTTCTCTGCGATGCCCAGATGTACAAAACAGACCAGTAATAAACACAGAGATGTTAGTCCCGTCCGAAGTGGTGCATGAAAATCACAGACCTCAGGTGGTCAGAATCGAAACTCAAACCTAGTTGAGAAAACTAGTCTCATCCGAATAAGGCTGAAGATGATTAGTTGGAATGTCAGAGAGTGGAATTTACTAAATAAAAAATATAAATGAATGGAATTTTTTACTATTTATTAATTTATTTTTCTGTTAAACTATTATCCAAAGTTTTGATAAAGTCTTGATAAATTGTCCTTATAAAATACACTTTTACATTCACAATTTGCATTCACATAAACTTCTGTTAGTTTTGAATGGAGCACATCCCTGGTGTGTAAATGTGGAAGGGGGACGTGCAGGGTCTGATTGAATTTGTTCTCTGATGTCCAGGATCTTTTAATAGGGTACACAACCACACTAAGTAGGAAACATTAGGGAAAGGTATGCCTACTATTAAACAAGCAGCATGGGAGTTATTTTAAACGGCTCTCAAACAATATATATGTTAAAAAACCTATTAGGCATTCCTCCTGGTACAGACCTCCTAACTAGGTTTTTAAGTGGAATGTAAGTAATGGGGATTAAAAAAACGACTGCAAAAGAGTTGGTAAGAGATGGTTTATTAGAGGGGGTGGGGAGAGAGAAGAAAATGAAAGACAGAGAGTCCTGTTTTAATTAGTGTGGTCATCTGAGGTGGCTTGTTGAAATCACCTCATATTAATGAGAAATGACCTTACCAAAGTCACACTGATTTCAGCTAATAGTCACCGTTCTCCTTCAGAGCGGAGCAGCCACACCGCACACTCCCTCGAGTCACAAACCGCCCGCTATACATAATCAGCTCTCGGTCTGAGCGCCGGGGCAAATCAATACGTCATAAATATATGCTGCAATATTTATTCATGGATGATCTGTGAGCCGCAGAGGCCACAAATCTAATTCATTCAACACTGTCGTGTACAAGCAGGAAACAACAGCAGCCATTAAACACAGCTCCAATCGACCGGGTTGAGATTCCAGCAGTGCCTCGCAGCCACACCGGAGCACAGGATCTATCCAATCACGGCACTGAGACAAAAATGCACTGAGGCTGCAATGCCTTCTGGGACTGTGCCTGCTGTCAAGCCGCAGGTTTTGGGGAGGGTGCTTTGTTTATCAATTCATTTATCTCACAAAACAAGAGAAGGATGAGCACTTATTAACTTTCCTCTGGCCCCACTCCTCCTCCCAGAGGAATTCCTTCATAAATAAAAGGAGTGAAGATCTTTGCATAATTGTTTGTTTCTCTTTAAAAAAAAAAAGTAATTAAGAGTGTGGGACTGAAGGGCAGTGAGCCAGAAGAGGAGTCGGGGGAATAATTAAGGATTGATCAACAAGAGAGACATTTACAGGAACTTCAGTCTGTGTTGGCACGCTCGCAGATGGCACTCTCAAAATATCTTTGTTGCGCGCATATGCTTGAGTGTGTGCACGCGTGTGCAGGTAGTTTAAAAGGACCTTATGTTGCAAACTGAAATGTCATAATGTTTTACATTCGTACAAAAGACACAAAAGATCAAAGGCACACAAGCCTAAAAATGGCAACATCTAAATTAACTTGTTATATTCAAGTTCAAAATATTATTTCGTGTCTATGAACTAACCTATGAATATTCATTGATTTATACCAACAGATCTAATTTTCATGGGTTACATAAGGTATCGCTCTTTTAGGTTAAAATTGCAAGTTACCGTAGATTTGAAGTTTAAATTGAATGACATAATTCATATTCGCCCTGCAGAGGCAGCACAGAAGCTGCACCTGAATTGGTACAAGTACAGATGCAGGAATACACTTTTTTACATTTTGGTCAATGTTTTTAAAATACAATTTTGAAAATAGAAATATGATGGAAAAATAAAATGAATATCAGACTAAACTGCCAGTAGGTTAGGTGGCAGCAAATTAACTTCAGTGAGTCACAGAATAATTTAACAATTCGTACAAAGCAGCTGATTTATTTAGTAATGAGCCAAGTCCCACTATGTTTTGATGGTCTATGAAGGTTATACATTGAAGTTAAATTGAGTTTAGTATATTTTTAAGTGACGTGACATTATGCCAAGTATGGTGACCCATACTCAGAATTCGTGCTCTGCATTTAACCCGTCTAAAGTGTACACAAACAGTAGTGAACACACACCCGGAGCAGTGGGCAGCCATTTATTCTGCAGCGCCCGGGGAGCAGTTGGGTGGTTCAGTGCCTTGCTCAAGGGCACCTAAGTCGTGGTATTGCCAGTTGTTGTGAAATATTGTGCATAAAATGTGGCTGTGCTGTCCTGAAAAAAAAAAAAGCTTTTGATTTGGTATGTATACTGTTTGTACGTGTAAGGTCAGTTTTTAAAAAAAATATGAAATTAATACTTTTATTCCATAAGAATGATCAAAGGTGACAGTAAAGACATTTATAATGTTCAAAAATATTTCTATTTCAAATAAATGCTGTTTTTTTTTTCCCTTAAGTTTCAACTCATCAAAGAATCCTGGAACATGAATATCAGTTTCCACAAAAATATGAAGCAGCACATATTGATAATAACATAAATGTTATAAATGTTTCTTGAGCAGCAAATCATTCACACATTTTTTGAATCAAATGTAGCCTTGGTCAGCATAAGAGACTTCTTTCAAAAGAATTAAAATGTATACCAATCCCAATTTTTTTACACAGTCCTGTATATATATTTCAAAATTTAAAATATGCATCTATGTACTGTATGTATGTCTGTGTGTGTAGTGTCCAAATAGTTTTATATATATATATATATATATATATATATATATATATATATATATAGTATATGTACAGTAGGGGTCATTCTTGCTGTGTCTTACAGTTGATTCTAGAAATCAAGTCTATAAATGATGCTTTATGAAAGTGGACTGTATATGTGTCTGTGTGTTTTGTGTGCCAATAGCTAAGACTTCAGACTGACTGGGCAAACATGCTCTCTTTCCAGCCATCAGGACCCAGACAAGTATACCTTGCTGGCCTCTTTCTCCTCCATTCAGCTCTAATAGCCAATCCATCCATTCACAAAACCCACAACCGCCATGATAGGCAGCTAATTAATCACAATTGTGTGTGAACTTTCTTTCCTTTTTTCATATTCAGGAAAGGTCTGATTCCTCAACCTTGCCCCAATGTGAGAAATGCATCAAAAATGAAATAAATAATGCTTGCACTTAGCTGAAACACACACACACACACACACAAACACACCATGCCTCTGTAAAGAGAATGATGTTTTGGTCATGGATACACTGTCAGTCAGGTGCTATTTTCTGAAAAATGCCCCAACCACAAATCAATAACCTGCCATTTGTGATTAAGGGAAAGTGACAGGAGATGGGAAGGATGGCGAGGAAGAGAGTGAGAAAGACGAGACAGAGATAGCAAACTATGAAAAATTACAGCAAAAGCAAGAAATGTAAATAGAACTTTGGATAAAGCCTTGAATTTTTGGAGAATGAGTCACTATAACTAATGTTAAATATGTAGCCTTTTGGTCTTGTTACCAACAGTCTTACCATCGAATCATTTATATAAAAAAAAACTAAGTTAAAATTAAAACTGGAAGATATAAAAGCTGTCCGTTGCTGGTCAATGTCACAATGTGTTGGCCCACAGTGACATAGAGAGAATGCAACGGATTGTGGGGGACAATCACTCCTCCATTTATCACCCAAAGCTGTTCTTATTGCAGAAACCCTCCTATGACTCTATGTCAGAATCTATGATTCATTTCCTGTGTGAAGGAATTCCAGCAGAGGAAATGAATAGAGTCCATAAATTCAGACAGACAGCGCAGAGGGAAAAGCATCCAGCCTCCGAGTTCCAGCTCTGACATTCACTAAACCTGCTGTTCTGAGGGGTTAATATTCTCACCGAGGGAGTAAATGCATTCCTGCTCCTCCCATGAGCACCTGCTCCAAATATAGAGGGACTGGCAGGATTAAAACTACAGTAACTTTAAAGAGGACTGTGCTTTTGAGAGTATGACCTGAAACGAGCATTAATCAGTCATTTGGAGTAGATGGCACATTTAATTTGTTGAAAACCAACTGCTGTGAGAGATGGATGCACAGTCTGTTGGGTCAATTCGTGATTTTTACAAACTGTGTTTTTTGTTCTCTGCATAGTTGTCAATGTAAACAATATGCAGCACTATAATCCTGAACGGACTTCCAGCCATTACAGACTTATTTGAATTTGGAACAAATTAAAGTTGCACTCAGTAGTTTTTGGTGTTTATGATGTGCAAGTCAATATGCAATTTTCTGTTACCACCGCCATTGTTGCAGTTAACCATGATTTATTTACTCAGCAAAAAGTAAGCAGAAGTATTAAATAACTAAGGAAGTCTCAAAGTAAAACATTAAACAGGTATTTGTAAAATGGTGTCAGGCCACTGAATTATTAGCTTTTAAGCTTTTAAAAACTATTTTACTCATAAAACATGTCAGAGCAGAGCTGACAACACCTTTTTCTGTGTGTGTTTTCGTAGAGAGAAAGAGAGTATGTGATTTACGTATGTAATCTTGTGTACTATGGATCTAAAATGAAAGGTGATACAAAATTCTCACCTGATAGTATTATGGAGCATATCTACAAATTTAAAACAACAACAAAAAAACAACAACAAAAAAAACATGTTATCAAAGCAGAGATAGGTTGACTCGCAGCATGTTTACCTACAGAGGGAGGGACTGATGCATGGGCCATCATAGCTCAACTGTCCTTCTCTGTCTCTTTCTCTGTCCCTGGAGCGAGAGCTCAGCAGGAGACATGAAGTCTCCAAAGCGAGCAGCTGTAGGGGAGCAAATCTCGACTGTGAGTAAATTATGACATTAAATACCCCCTTTGAGCTCTAACTAGAGCCTCTTACAAGATCTTCCTGGTCTGCCTCTAGCATAACCAGGACCGGCGAATAACACCGTCTCTTTAATATGCTTTAAATTTAGGAATTATGCAGGTTATTTTTTGACGAGCCTGGGGAAATGAATTGTGTTAATGGATGTTGTTGTTGTTGCTGGAGCAAAGGCTATTGAACGGCATCTTTTTACATGATAGCACATACAGTATATTGAGTGATTTTATTGCTTGAACAGTCATTTGTAACCTTTTGTTCCAATCATATCCCTTGAGGTTGACCAGTTTTACTAGTTATGCAGTCCGGACTGTATAAAGCGTAATGCATTAATGAAATGTGTAAAGCTTTTTATGGCTGCTGTACTGATGCACGCGAATGGTTCAAAAGCTCTCAGAGATTTTAGTGGCATCAATTTTTGATTTTCATTACTCTCCATACTGAAGCTGTGACCTGTACCGGGGTATATTCTCAGGCGTTTTATTTTGTCGGTACATGTTTTAAGGCTTTTTGGTCATTTCCAAAGATTCTATCCTAAAATAAAGCTCCACAGTCCTATTTCTCTGACAGGTCTTTAACTGAAAAGACGGCAGGAAGACTTGAGTATGACACTTTGCCCTGCTGACTGCACTCTCACCCTCCTTCTGTGATGAGTCCTCCACCCTGACCGAGTCCAAAACCCAGCAGGTCTGGGCACCTGCCGAGAATCCCAGCCGGAAAACGTTCTGGGCTTTACCGGAGAGAACAACCCCTTATTATTAGACTCTGGCTACAAATCTGTGGACTAAAAAAAGAGGAAATAAGTAGGTCAGTTGCCAATTTTGTCAACAATTTTGCTATAACTACATGGTTTACTTGACTGACTTGTATTGCACAATCCTTAAAGGCAAGACCGTTCAGTCACCAGCCTTCTTGGTAATGGGCAACTGTGTGTACAGTAGGTAAGAGGCATATAAATACAGCTCTGCAAAGATTCAAATGTCCAAAACTGTTTGTCAAGGTTATGTTTCAATAACATATTTCTACTCATTTATACATTCTGAGAACAATGGCACCATAAATTTAGCTTCTTTAGCATAAATAGCACTTTAAAAATGTGTTCAGTGAACTGTCTGGCTGGTCCAGCTAATATCAGAAGAAATATTGATATGAAAGTTCCATTTCTACAGGCATAATATTTAAAGGGATACTTCACCCAAAAAATGGTTTCTTTCTTAGGTTGAAAATAAAAGAAGATACGCTGGTAATCAAATAAATAATTCTTCAAAAGATCTTAATTTCTGTTCAACATAAGAAAAAACGGGTAACACTTTATAATAACTGCACACTATTAATCATTAATTAAGCATTAGTAAACAGATAATTCATAATTTAAAAAGCATTAATAGACAGTAATAAGCAGTTTATAAATACAGATATAAATGCTTTATTCTTGATTTAAAAGCATATCTATAATGTGTTTAATAATTGTATTTTCATACTTTATTCATGATCAATTTATCATTTCTCAATGAAGTATAGCATTATTTACAAACCAGTTATTTAGGAGTTGCCAGTGATTCATAAGATCACAAGAAATGTAGCAAATTCAGGTAGTTATAGAGCATTTAGTAGTGGTCAGTTAACTATTTATGTGAGCTCATCTAAAGTGAGGATTAGTTATGCCTTGTAAAGCATTTATAAAGATATTAAAGGCTCAGTTATCTTCTAAACAAACAAAAAAAACGGAAACAAACACCACACAGTGATACAGAACATGGAAATATTAACAGCCTTTAAATCTCATTTGTAAAAGCTTTACAAGGCATAAATTAGTCCTCACTTTAGATGAGCTCACAAAAATAGTTAACTAACACTACATATGTTTTATAACTACCTGAATTAACCCTGAATTACAGTAGAAATACATGTTAATAAACTATTTATTGACACTATAAGTAACTATTATTATATGTCTGAATAAAAAGATGTATGATGCACATTTAAATAGTTTATTAATCATTTACTTTACAATTTCTAAGTGATCTTATGAACCACTGACAACTCCTTTAATAACTGGTGTGTAAATAATGCGTATACTTAATTTAGAAATGATAAATTGATCATTAATAAAGTATGAAAAAACAATTATTAAATACATTATAGATATGCTCTTAAATCAGGTATAAAGCATTTATATCTGTATTTATAAACTGCTTATAAATGTCTATTAATGCTTTATAAATGATGAAATAACTGTTTCCTAATGCTTAACTACTGATTAATAACATGCAGTTATTATAAAGTGTTACCGAGGTTTTAAACGACATGAGGGTGAGTAAATGGTTGACAAAATTTTCATTTTTTGGGGTGAACTATTCCTTAAGTAAAGTAAAAGTAATTAGACTTTTACAGGACTTTTTCACTATATATATATATATTATATATATATATATATATTATATATATATATATATATATATAATATATATATATATAATTATATATATAATATATATATTTAAACTTTTTTTTTACATATTTGTATTTATTTGTGCATTTTACCAATATTTGTCTAATTTAAAAATAGTATAAAAATGTTTGATTAAAACAGTTACTGTAAGATACCTTATTAAATATAGTGACCATTTGTAAATAATTTTAACATCAAATTATATGCAATTTTAGTATAAAATACTGTCTGTTTTAAAAGTATAGAAAACTATGAATTTAGAGTGACATTCCTGAAAGTGCACATTCCATATGATTTTACTTTATTTAAATCGATTTTGTATTATTATTTTATTGTATAGTGTAGTTCTAATGGGTTAATTGCATTTTATGTTATTTAGCAAAAATTTCACCATTCATCCATATGTTTTCTGCTGTACCACTTGTGTTATTATGGTGGTTATCAGTACATTTTAAGGTCTGAATTGGTTTTGTAGTTCAAGTAGCTTGGTTAACATTCTAATTGCTTAATGAAATATTGGTTAAAAGTTGAAACATTGTTACAGTGTTTTTTTTCTGTGAATATCTGGGCAACACAGCTGTTTTTCTTCTGTCTTTTTTTTTTTTTTTACATTTACAAATATATTTTCACAGTGTTCAGTATGACTATAAGGTCAGCTGTGTTTTATCATATAGGACAAAAGCTTTTAGTTTTTCCCCTTGGCATGTTTTTCTCACTTCCTTTTTTTTCATTTGTACATATCCGAAATGGTTGTTGACCCTCTGACCTCTAAGTGTCTGCTATATAGAGGCATTCGTTTCTATAGCATGTCACCCTCCAGCATCAAATCTGTATAATTCCTGTATTTTCTCAGCGCTCAGTGCTAAGCAACCAAAGTGAACTCTCTTTTGCAAATAAGCCTCCCACTTTCATTAAACCATTCACAATACCGCTCTGTTTGGGTTCAGACAAAGAAGTGTGTGTGAGAGGTTTGCAGAGAGAGGTGGCAGAGTGAGAGACAGTAAAAGAGAGACATGGAGAAAGGGACAAAATAAACAGTGTTTGTGTCTGTGTGTGTGCGCGTGTGTGCATAAGTGTATTCGTTTTTAATCCAACTCTTTGCCACACACATAATCCCGCTGTAATTTAAATCACGCTCCAGCACAAAACCACCTCAGTTTCAAAGAAAAGCAGCTTTTAAATGTTTGTGGATAGTGACGGGCAGAAGGTAAAAGAAGCGGACGGAGAACAAAAGCAGAGGAGGGAACGAGTTCACATCAGTATTGAGACATTGGATCAGTTGTTGCAGAAGCCCAGCCAGGAAAGAGGGAAGGTTTTTTTTTGTGTGCCGGGACTGGACTGTAGACAATGGGGCGGAGAGATAGAAGTGCTAGAGGGAGGAGGTGAGGGAAATAGAGGCAGGAGGGAAGACAAAGCTGGATGTAATGATGTAGCTTTCAATTACCTGCCTATTTCACCTGACTGCCTCA